>NC_049915.1:2492694-2585069 GCF_001411555.2 Juglans regia | reverse complement strand
CTTTCATAGTACCGGGTGGCAACAATCAAGAAACAGGCATTCCTATCCTTCTGGAAAGCAGCTGGTTTACGGTATTCCTCATATCAGATGCAATAGCTATGTTATTCTCTTCGTCTTCAATATTAGTTTTCTTGACAATTCTCACGTCACGCTATACGGCAAAGGATTTCATCAAATCATTATCTCATAGGTTGGTATTGGGACTCTTTACGCTTTTCATCTCAATAGTAGGCATGCTAATAGCCTTCACTGCAGCCTGTTTTTTGATCTTTGAAAGCAAAACAAGTGTTCCGATCCGTATAATTGTTGCAGCGCCCGCTGTCCCAATTAGTTTGTTTGTTATCCTACAGTATGGCCTTCGGTTTGATATACTCCGCTCAGTATTAATCTGCACTAAGAGTTTGCTTTCCAGGGACAGAATAAGGTTTTCAAGCAAGCAAGCTAGCTAGGAAAAGAATGACAACCAGTCACGCAATTTCTCAGTATGAAATTTGACCAAACTATGATCAAGGCTTCAGTTTGATCTTCATTAATTAGCTAGGATTGTTGGTTTTTTATGTGTGCGTGCATATATATAAATATATATATATATTATATATATATATATATATGTTTCTCGCTGTTCCTTAATTTGTAAAACCCACGGGTACTCATGTGCTGCTGTTAATTATTATATGAAAGCTGCTACTTTTAATTAATTTAGGACTCTCGAAATGTAACGCCCCGTACCCGAGGGTCCGGAGAGTTAACTCATGTCACTAACAAACCTGTCTCTTCCAGCACTTAAAACTCCAAGGACTTCATGTTTAGCACACAATTCATATTTTTCCAAATAGCCATAACAAAACTCCATAAGTTATCATTACAAAACATAAACCAAAAGGGGTCCACAATCTCCCAATAACCTCAAAAATATAACAATACACCTTTAGGTATCAATAGGTTCAAACAACGTAAAGTACTTCAAATGCTCAAGTTAAATCCATCTACTAACAATGGTACTCTAGAGTACCCAATCCTTCCATCCATATCTAGCCAGCTTCAATTCTATTCCCGACCCCCAGCTGGGAAATCAATATCATCTGAAAATATATGAAGATAAGGGGGGTGAGTTATCAACAACTCAGTAAGCAGAGAACATATACTAGCATGTAAACATGAGCCTTTTCAGAAAGTTCAATATGCCGAAATAAAACATTTTATTTTTATATGCAGATCTCAGAAAACGTGTTATCAGAAAATCAGAGCGACTTTTCAAACATTTCATACTCATGTCAACAATTCATATTTGAGGATCTATTTCATATTCAAAAATGCTTTGGCATAACATAACTGAACATCTCAATCTTATCATGTCATATCATATACCATGTTTAACCTCCGTGGTAGGGTTGTGCTATCCCCGGTGGCCAAACCAGGCAGTATCATGTAGTGAACTTCCCCTTTTTCAATCTCGGAGCCCCGAGTGTGCACACAGGAAAGAACACGTAAAAAGACCACTTTGTTTCCAAAGTGGGTGCACTCATATCATATCATGGTGGTACCAACCATATCACGTGAACAGTATCATCATATCAGAACCATATTCAGAACAGATAAGTATGCCAAAGTTTTATCATATTCATATCATATCAAAACACGTGCGAAACATATTCATATCATTTCTATTTGATCAAAAACAGATCCAAATCATTTCATATCACATGCATAAAAATTTCAATGATATCATATTCGCTCTTTTGCATATTTCAGAAACATGTCAAATATTGCTCATGTCTACACATTTCATGTCAAACATTTCTTTTCTCTTTCATACGTATCTCATGAGGGAATGCAAAACATATACTGAGGTTGTTTTTCACTTTTTCTTTTTAAAACAACATGCACATTTTTACAAACCAACCTCAGTTCATTTCTTTTTATGCAAATCCAGCATAGGAACCCCGCTTACCTGGACTTCTTAGCTTTTCGAAATATTTCCTCAGAAATGCCGAACTAAGAAAATTTATTCGTCACCTACAAGATAATCACGTAAATTTCCATAAGTCTCCAATTAATCTCTTATTTTGATATTCAAGCCTACCGCTTCTAAAATAGTCCATTTTTAATTCCTCAAACTCAAAATTCTCATTATTCTCAACATACCAGCATCACTTTCTAAACTCATCAATATCCAACTTCGACTAAACATTTTATTTTATTCTATAATTTACAATACAAAGTAACATAACTATAATAAATTCATGCATCTACGCCTAAATAAAACACACTTTACAATCCACGTATCATACTCATGATTTCAAATCCGAATTACATAACCTAACTTAATTAAGCTAACACCCCAACACTACTTTGGAGGCGCACTATAAGAGAACAAAAAATAAAATAAAATAAAATAAAACAAAACGTTATTATTTCCTACTATTAATTTAATATGATTTTACATATACATCCGTATATATATATATATATCTACATATATTTACACCAGAAAATCCGTATATATATATGTACAAATATATATATATATATTTACACCAGAAGAAAACAAATAAATTTTCGTATACATTCATGCATATATATATATATGTAAGTACACGAGAAACAGAAAACTCACTTCACACAGTGCGGCGGAAACACTTACGGAGGGTGGGGATATACACGGCGGCGTGGAGTGGCTCCTAGCGTGGGATGAGGCAGCGTGAGGCGGACCTGGGTGGAGGAATGACCTCGCCGGTGGTTTCTGTGGAGGCGCAGCACGGAGGAGTGCACAATGGAGGGTGATCACCGCGGCTTAGACAATGCTCTGTTTTTTGACAACAAAAACAGAGTGTTTCGGAGCTTGAAACCGGGGCTACGTGCGTTGGATGGCAGCACCGTGAGACTGAGGTGGCGTGCGGTTGGGGTGATGGACTCCGAACGACCTAGATACCGGCGTGGTTTCGCTTGGTGTGGTGGAGTTGCTGCACGGAAGTGGCTCTGCAGGTGGCCATCTATTGTTGCAGACCAAGGCTTCAGTTTGGTGTTTTGCAGAGAAACCGTGGTCTTCTGTGAAGAGGGAACCGAGCGGCACTTAGTCTAGGGTTGTAGTTGCTTCATATATATATATAGATCAAAATAGAAAGTGGATCAAACCTAAATAAAAGGGAAGAAAAACATGCACAAAAATGGAAACGAAAAACGTGAACCGTGCGATGCGTGGCGTGAACCCGTGAAATGATTTCTGAAAACGTGAACCGCGTGCATGGGTCTAGCAATGCTGGGTCTTACATCCTCCCCCCCCTTAAAAAAAATTCCGTCCTCGGAATTTGCTATAAATTGTCGAAACTCCCATCGAAAAGTCGTGGGTACTTATCTCGCATTTCTTCCTCCAACTCCCAAGAAGCTTCACTAATAGCATGATTTTTCCACAACACTTTAACAAAAGGGATAGTTCGAGTCCGTAGCACTTGTTCTTTCCTTTCCAAAATCCGAACTGGCTCTTCCGCATAAGTCATATCCTCCTGAATCTGAAGTGGTTCATAGTCAATAACGTGCGTCGGGTCGGGAATATATTTCCTCAGCATGGAAATATGAAATACATTATGCACTCCCGCAAGTGCCGGTGGAAGTGCTACTCTATAAGCCACTGGTCCAATCCGGTCAAGAATCTCAAATGGCCCAATATATCTTGGGCTCAACTTGCCCTTCTTTCCAAATCTCATAATTCCTTTCGTAGGTGCTATTCTCAAAAATACTTTGTCTCCCACCTCAAACTCCAATTGGCGGCGACGCTTGTCTGCATAACTCTTTTGTCGGCTTTGAGCTGCTTTCATTCTTGCCCGAACGATATCTATCTTCTCTGTAGTCTGCTGAATAATCTCTGGTCCCAAAAGTTTCCTTTCACCTACTTCATCCCAATACAATGGAGATCTACACCTCCTACCATACAAAACCTCATAGGGTGCCATTCCAATGCTAGCCTGGAAACTATTATTATAAGCAAACTCAACCAACGGTAAATGGTGCATCCAAGTTCCCTTAAAATCCATCACACATGCCCTCAACATGTCCTCCAAGATTTGAATAGTTCTTTCTGACTGTCCGTCTGTCTGAGGGTGAAATGCAGTACTGAAATTTAACTTAGTACCCATTGCTTCCTGTAAGCTTTGCCAGAACTTGGAAGTGAAACGAGGGTCTCTATCTGACACAATGGATACCGGTACCCCATGCAACCTCACTATTTCCCGCACATACAATTCAGCTAGTTTGTCCAATTTATAAGAAACTTTAATAGGCACAAAATGAGCAGTTTTTGTTAGGCGATCCACGATCACCCATATAGCATCTTGTCCGCTCAATGCCCTCGGTAGGCCCGTCACAAAGTCCATGGAGATATGCTCCCACTTCCACTCTGGGATCTGGAGTGGTTGTAGTAATCCGGCTGGTCTCTGATGCTCCGCCTTCACCTGTTGGCAAGTTAGGCATTGTTCTACAAATTTAGCAATTTCTCTTTTCATACCATTCCACCAAAAAGACTCTCTCAAGTCCCGATACATTTTGGTACTCCCTGGGTGAACTGTGTATAAAGAACGGTGTGCTTCTTCAAGAATTACTCTTTTCAGTTCTTCATTAGCTGGCACGCATAATCTACCTCTAAATCTTAAAACTCCATCTTCGGAAACGCTAAAGTCAGATCTGTCCCCGTTCCCGACTTCTTCCACTAGTTTCACCAACCCTAAATCCACCTTCTGAGCAGCTTTGATTCTATCTAATAAGGTTGGTTGAACTATCAAATTGGCCAAGAAGGTACTTGTATCACTAGTGATAACCTCAATACCGGCTCTTTCTAGGTCCATTAACAACCTATGTTGAGTGGTGAGGGCTGCAACTGCTGGTCCCACCGACTTCCTACTCAAGGCGTCGGCTACAACATTAGCTTTGCCTGGGTGATAGTTGATGGTGCAGTCATAATCCTTGATCAACTCGAGCCATCTCCTCTGCCTCATATTTAATTCTTTTTGGGTGAAGAAATATTTCAAACTCTTGTGATCCGTGTAAATCTCACACTTTTCCCCATACAGATAGTGTCTCCAAATCTTAAGTGCAAAAATGACGGCTGCAAGCTCCAGATCATGCGTGGGATAATTCTGCTCGTACGCTTTCAGTTGGCGTGAGGCATATGCAATAACCTTCCCATGTTGCATCAGCACGCACCCCAAACCAAGCCTTGACGCGTCGCTATAAACTACAAATCCCCCTCTAGCCGTGGGAACTGCTAATACCGGAGTCGTCACTAATCTCCGTTTCAACTCCTGAAAGCTTTCTTCGCACTTTGTTGTCCATTCAAACTTATTATTTTTCTTGGTGAGTGCTGTGAGAGGAACTGCTATCTTGGCGAAACTGTCAATGAATCGACGGTAATAACCCGCCAATCCCAAGAAACTTCTAACCTCATGCACATTCTTCGGCGTCGGCCAATTAACCACTGCTTCTACTTTTCCCGGGTCCACTGAAATGCCATCTTTCGAAACTACATGCCCCAGAAATGCGATTGAATCAAGCCAAAATTCACACTTCTTCAATTTAGCAAACAACTTTTTATCTCTGAGTGTCCCAAGTACCAGCCTCAAATGTTCCTCATGCTCGGGTTTGCCCTTGGAGTAAACCAATATGTCATCAATAAAAACAACTACAAACTTATCCAAAAATTCATGTAACACCCTGTTCATCAAATCCATAAATACTGCTGGGGCATTAGTCAGGCCAAAAGGCATGACCAAAAACTCATAATGGCCATAACGAGTCCTAAACGCCGTCTTAGCTACGTCCTCTGCTCTGATCTTCAATTGATGGTAACCCGATCGAAGATCAATCTTTGAAAATACCTGAGCGCCCTGGAGCTGATCAAACAGATCATCTATACGGGGTAGCGAGTACTTATTCTTTATGGTCACACGATTGAGTTCCCTGTAGTCAATACACATCCTCATCGATCCATCCTTCTTCTTCACAAAGAGGACTGGAGCTCCCCAAGGTGATACACTGGGCCTGATAAAACCCTTATCCAACAGGTCTTGCAATTGTTCCTTGAGTTCCACTAACTCCGACGGTGCCATTCGATAAGGTGCTTTTGAAAGGGGTGCCGTGCCTGGAGCTAGTTCAATAGTAAACTCCACTTCCCGCTCGGGCGGGAGTCCAGGTAAATCTTCTGGGAAAACCTCTGGATATTCTCTCACCACAGGTATCTGCTCTAAGTTCAACTCCTCTTTTGGTACTTCTACCACGCAGGTTAAGAATCCCTGACAACCATCTCGTAACAATTTCCCAACTTGAACGGCAGATATGATGGGTGGATGCATCCTCACTTTTGAACCTGAGAATCGAAATTCACTTTCTTTTGGGGGCCTAAATATCACTTCCTTTTTAAAACAGTCTATGCTGGCGTGGTAGCAAGCCAGCCAATCCATACCCAAGATTACATCAAACCCAAACATGTTAAACACTATCAAATCTGCTGGCATCAATCTTCCCTCAATTGATAAAGGACACCCTGGTAGGAACTTGTCACAGACTACCGAATTTCCTGTTGGGGTCGCAACCACCAACTTGGACTTTAACTCTTCAGTTTCTAAGGTGCAAAATCGAGCATAGGTCATGGAAACAAACGAATGTGTCGCTCCCGAATCAAATAGTACAGTGGCATTTTTAGAAAACAAAGAAATAGTACCTGTGGTCATAATCAACATCATTCATGAACTAAAATTTTTAAGTCTTAATCGTAATCCACAAATCAATATCTTAAAAACATAACCAAGAAGTCATACCCGTGATCACATCATTCCTATCCTCCGCCTCTCCAGGTGTCAGAGCAAAAACCCTTGCAGGTGCAGTAGTACGCTGCATGTTGCCTCGCGCTGTCCCTTCTGTTCTAGGTGGTGGTGGGGGCCTGCTGTTATCCAATCGTAGAGGGCAGTCCCTGAGATAATGGCCCGATCTGCCACAACGGTAGCATAGTCCCGCTTCCTTCCTGCATACTCCAGTATGCACTCGGTTGCAAGTTCTACATTGATACGCTTGATGGGTGCCCTGAACCATTCTTTTTCCTGAGCTACTACCTTCATTTCTCTTTTTCCACGCTCCTTGGTCCATACCAAAATGAGGCCCCGAAGAAATAGTCCTCTTCTTCTGATCGTGCAATGCAGCGCTCCTTTGAAGGCTTCGCTCAAAAACTGTGGCCTTATCTACCAATTCTGAGAAATTTCGAATCTGGAAGCCCACTACTCGCTCATAAAGTTTTTCATTCAGCCCTTGTTCGAATTTACGCGCTTTCTTTTCTTCGTCAGGAATCAGATACGCAGCAAAACGAGATAATTCAATGAATCTAGCTGCATATTGGTGCACCGTCATGGATCCCTGCACCAGAGTGGCAAATTCCATTGCCTTGTCCTCTCGAGCCGAGCTTGGGAAAAATCGCTCAAGAAAAATCTGCTTAAAATGTGGCCAACTGACTATTTCTGTTCCCCCTGCTTCTCGGATAGTTCTTTCTGAGATCCACCATCTTTTTGCCTCACCGGTCAGTTTGAAAGTTGCATATGCCACCTTTTGTTCATCTGTGCAGGTTAACACCCGCAATATCTCTTCAATATCTTGCACCCAATCTTCAGCTAAGGTGGGTTCGCCTTTGCCATCAAATGAAGGGGGTGCATCCGATTGAACTGTTCTATGTTACCACCTCCTTCATTAGAGTTGCGTTGGCGACCTACGGGATTTTGCGCGAGATCGTCTATTAACTGATGAGCTGCTGCTCGTAGTACTTCAGAAGCACTCGGGTTTGCTCCCCTTTCATTCTCGTTCACGTTCAAGTCCGACATACTTCGTTCGCGACGACGAGGTGGCATCCTGTAATAAAGAGAAAAGAAGTACGCGCAACAGTAGTAATGATTAAACTCCAAAGTCTAAAACTTTAACGCCATCAAATCTATTTAATAAAAGTCTCCAAAATCAAACCAAACCACAAACAACATGAATTCCACTCATAGACCTACAAAATCCTACACATCAAAGTCATTCCTAAAGTTCGTAAAATTTAAGACCTCGAATACCTATGATATTCTTCCTCATAACCCACTCCACCATCACATCCAATCTGAAAATGATTTCTTAAAGCCTATCTATACTCCATGATCTTACGCTCTATAGTCTGCAGAACCTCAAACCTGGCTCTGATACCAACTGTAACGCCCCGTACCCGAGGGTCCGGAGAGTTAACTCATGTCACTAACAAACCTGTCTCTTCCAGCACTTAAAACTCCAAGGACTTCATGTTTAGCACACAATTCATATTTTTCCAAATAGCCATAACAAAACTCCATAAGTTATCATTACAAAACATAAACCAAAAGGGGTCCACAATCTCCCAATAACCTCAAAAATATAACAATACACCTTTAGGTATCAATAGGTTCAAACAACGTAAAGTACTTCAAATGCTCAAGTTAAATCCATCTACTAACAATGGTACTCTAGAGTACCCAATCCTTCCATCCATATCTAGCCAGCTTCAATTCTATTCCCGACCCCCAGCTGGGAAATCAATATCATCTGAAAATATATGAAGATAAGGGGGGTGAGTTATCAACAACTCAGTAAGCAGAGAACATATACTAGCATGTAAACATGAGCCTTTTCAGAAAGTTCAATATGCCGAAATAAAACATTTTATTTTTATATGCAGATCTCAGAAAACGTGTTATCAGAAAATCAGAGCGACTTTTCAAACATTTCATACTCATGTCAACAATTCATATTTGAGGATCTATTTCATATTCAAAAACGCTTTGGCATAACATAACTGAACATCTCAATCTTATCATGTCATATCATATACCATGTTTAACCCCCGTGGTAGGGTTGTGCTATCCCCGGTGGCCAAACCAGGCAGTATCATGTAGTGAACTTCCCCTTTTTCAATCTCGGAGCCCCGAGTGTGCACACAGGAAAGAACACGTAAAAAGACCACTTTGTTTCCAAAGTGGGTGCACTCATATCATATCATGGTGGTACCAACCATATCACGTGAACAGTATCATCATATCAGAACCATATTCAGAACAGATAAGTATGCCAAAGTTTTATCATATCCATATCATATCAAAACACGTGCGAAACATATTCATATCATTTCTATTTGATCAAAAACAGATCCATATCATTTCATATCACATGCATAAAAATTTCAATGATATCATATTCGCTCTTTTGTATATTTCAGAAACATGTCAAATATTGCTCATGTCTACACATTTCATGTCAAACATTTCTTTTCTCTTTCATACGTATCTCATGAGGGAATGCAAAACATATACTGAGGTTGTTTTTCACTTTTTTTTCTTTTTAAAACAACATGCACATTTTTACAAACCAACCTCAGTTCATTTCTTTTTATGCAAATCCAGCATAGGAACCCCGCTTACCTGGACTTCTTAGCTTTTCGAAATATTTCCTCAGAAATGCCGAACTAAGAAAATTTATTCGTCACCTACAAGATAATCACGTAAATTTCCATAAGTCTCCAATTAATCTCGTATTTTGATATTCAAGCCTACCGCTTCTAAAATAGTCCATTTTTAATTCCTCAAACTCAAAATTCTCATTATTCTCAACATACCAGCATCACTTTCTAAACTCATCAATATCCGACTTCGACTAAACATTTTATTTTATTCTATAATTTACAATACAAAGTAACATAACTATAATAAATTCATGCATCTACGCCTAAATAAAACACACTTTACAATCCACGTATCATACTCATGATTTCAAATCCGAATTACATAACCTAACTTAATTAAGCTAACACCCCAACACTACTTTGGAGGCGCACTAAGAGAACAGAAAATAAAATAAAATAAAATAAAACAAAACGTTATTATTTCCTACTATTAATTTAATATGATTTTACATATACATCCGTATATATATATATATATCTACATATATTTACACCAGAAAATCCGTATATATATATGTACAAATATATATATATATATATTTACACCAGAAGAAAACAAATAAATTTTCGTATACATTCATGCATATATATATATGTAAGTACACGAGAAACAGAAAACTCACTTCACACAGTGCGGCGGAAGCACTTACGGAGGGTGGGGATATACACGGCGGCGTGGAGTGGCTCCTAGCGTGGGATGAGGCAGCGTGAGGCGGACCTGGGTGGAGGAATGACCTCGCCGGTGGTTTCTGTGGAGGCGCAGCACGGAGGAGTGCACAATGGAGGGTGATCACCGCGGCTTAGACAATGCTCTGTTTTTTGACAACAAAAACAGAGTGTTTCGGAGCTTGAAACCGGGGCTACGTGAGTTGGATGGCAGCACCGTGAGACTGAGGTGGCGTGCGGTTGGGGTGATGGACTCCGAACGACCTAGATACCGGCGTGGTTTCGCTTGGTGTGGTGGAGTTGCTGCACGGAAGTGGCTCTGCAGGTGGCCATCTATTGTTGCAGACCGAGGCTTCAGTTTGGTGTTTTGCAGAGAAACCGTGGTCTTCTGTGAAGAGGGAACCGAGCGGCACTTAGTCTAGGGTTGTAGTTGCTTCATATATATATATAGATCAAAATAGAAAGTAGATCAAACCTAAATAAAAGGGAAGAAAAACATGCACAAAAATGGAAACGAAAAACGTGAACCGTGCGATGCGTGGCGTGAACCCGTGAAATGATTTCTGAAAACGTGAACCGCGTGCATGGGTCTAGCAATGCTGGGTCTTACACGAAACTTATAATTTTATGATGTTTGTTGTTATATGTCATGTGTATGTGCGTGTGTGTTTTGTTGAATATTCATTCTGCGTAATCCGTACATAGAAAGCTGCAAAAAACTAATACTCCAGCATTCAGATCGACAAAGGAATCAGTCCCAACAGCTTTCTTTTGTCGTCCTCGTGGAGAATCTACAGATGAGTCGACCAAGAGCCATGAGCGGCACTATGACATTGTTAGTGTTTCGTCCTCGGTTTGGATAGTGTTTCGTCATTTTATTATTATAATTTTTTTAAATTTTCACAAAAAAATATAATAAACAATTAAAATTTTTCAAATCTCAATTAATTTTTTTTAAATGACAAAATAATAATAATATTAAAAAATAATATTTTTTTCAATTTTTATATTTTATCTAAAATCATATCATTTCATTTCTAAATCTAACTGAGGCCAGATTATGACATTGTTAGAAAACGGTTATGATCTCAAGAGAGGATTAATTAATCATGCATTCTTATTTCTAAATGTTTGCCACTCATGTTAATAATGTGAAATGGTTTATGACCTTATGAAATCGCGTCAATCTGGAACTGCATTGAGCAGTGTATGGAAGCCAGAAAGTTCAATCGATCACGTGTATTTACAAGATCGGTTTTTTTAATAACCTAGTAGTACTGTACGTCGCTGGTTTCGTCGTGATCAATAATTAACAATTGCCGTTCTAACTGGTATCGAGATGCAACATAGTAATTAAGGCCGGTACAACGTCGTCGTGCGAAACCTTACTCCAAATGAAAGTTTTCGGTCTTCCTTTTGTTTTAATTTTCCGTCAATCCATTTGGCCCAGTTCTGCAGCCTCATTAATGTTCATGACCATGCAGGTTCGAGAAAAAGTTGAAACCTTGATGTAATTATCATAGCTTGGCAAAGCAATAGAACTAGTACTTGATCTCTGCGATTCCGACTACTGTGGGTCAAGTACTACGCGCGCGATATTAATGCACGTGACGGCCTATATTTTGTTGAATATTTTGAATTAGAAAATGTTATCTGTCGTCGTTGTCTCTTCATTTTGACCGATCGTGTATTTAAATTTTTTTTATTTAATGAATAAGAAAGTGACTTTTAATATATTTGATACATTATTTTTATTTATTAAAAATATTTCAATATGTTAAAAAATATGAAAAGATAAAAGGAAGAAAAAAATAAAAATACAAATTTGTGCTAGGTGACACGCTCAAAGGTCATTATTGGGCGGTAGCCTAGCATGACTCCTCTGAATTTTCTATGGTGTCACCATGACGAAACAAATTCTCCACATTTGTTTCATGACACTGTCACGATCATAATCTTAATCGATCATAGTCATGAAACAAACCTGTCTGTATTACCAGCGGAACCATCAATTGATCCATTCGCTTCATCAATCCCTGCCCAAAGTCATCTCATGAGCAATTCACTTGACTGTCCGACCACCCTCCCATGCATAAAATACGAGCTCCGCGCTCACAGCTATTGTGGTCGAACCTATCTCCCTCCAAAACCGAGCTCCCCATTCGCACTTAACGTGGTCAAGCCTATCTCCCGTCAAAACCGAGCTCCGCACTCGTACCTTACACGGTCGAGCCTATCTCCTGCCAAAGTCGAGCTCCATGCTTGCACCTAATGTGGTCGAGCTTATCTCCCACCAAAATCGAGCTCCGTGCTTGCACCTTACGCAGTCAAGCCTATCTCCTTCCAAAGCCGAGCTCCGTACTTGCACACCACACAATTGAGCACATCTCCCACCTATTCTCACGCTTGGAGATCTTTATCACTTAAGGCAAGTGAAATAGAAAATCAGGGACCCACTCCCAAAATTTATTTTTCTACAGGTTTCTATGGATTATCTCAGTCGCATATTTTATCTTGAAGATTTTCAAGGCCTTGTTTTGGAGTAAGTCAATCTAAAGAATTGCGGGCAAGTGAAGGGGATAAAATATCCCAGGCCCAAATAAGTCAAACCCAACCCATTAAAGGACCTCCACTAGAAGACAACAGAAGCTGGGAAGAAAGAGAAAAGGAAGGGGGACAAAAGGTTGAGGAAGTAAGAAGGTGTTAGGAGGAAAAGAGATCATGGGATATAAAAGAGACGATATGCAACATAAAGGAAGGTTGGCCAAAGGATAAAAGAAGAGGCTGAGACAACTTCAAGGGGGCTTCTCCTTCTAGGCTTCTTCCAAACAACATCTCCATCTGAGGATAAATCATCGATCTCCATTGCACAGTGATGATGAGAGACTATGAGAGATTGTAAAACAAGTATATTATAGATTTTTCCTCTCCAAACGCCCTATTGACGTAGTCACGTATGCATTATGTCGAATCACAGAAATTTGTGTTTCCTTCCCTTCTATTTCCCTGCATTTACTTTCCTTTCATTGCCATGAATGTACACATCGACACCATAGAGATGCATCGGACTACCATTTGGGGCTCCACACCGCACCTTTTGAGGCCCGAATCGTCTCAAGGGGCTAGGAATGACTCTTTCTCCCTTTTCGGCTTGTTGCACTATTTTTAGGCATTAACAGTTGGCGGCGTGTAATAGCCCGCTAGAAATTCAATTGTGGAATTCTATAGGTTTTATGAATCTCGTGAAATTTTTGTAAATTTTCACGGATTGACCACTCACGTAGATTTTGGTATGTCAGCATAGTTATTGTTGCCACTCACTATGATGCCAGAAATGTAATTTTATTTATTTGAGATAGTTAGGAGTGTCAGAAGGAGATACGGTTTGCGCCATTGGACTTAGTTGATTATTTAAAATTTATGGTGCAATAAACTCATTTTCAGTTTTCAAACGAAACGCTTGTTCGAAAACGCATTTTGATTATTTTGAGGAACTTTAGAATTGAATTTTGATAAACGGATTGTATAGTTAGGTTAGTGTGTATATTTAAGATTTTAAAATGTAAAGTTTATTTTCACTTCTTTTAGAGTGAATAGTATGTTCGATAGTAGCACCAAGTACAGTGTTTTTAAAATTATAGTGTGGAATGTCTAAATTAGGTTAGAGAAGTTTTGCTTGGACACTCGAAAAGATCTTAGCCACACTTGGTGAATAGTATTGGATACTTGATACCAAGAGGAACTATGAGAAGGAAATATGAAAGAAATTAACATGTGAAATTATGCCACTTAAACAAAACACCATTTCAACCTTTTCAATATTAGTTCCGAAAATCTCTAAATAATATGTGGAGGCTTTGGAAGGCCTTACAGCTCACTTATGCGGATATCAATCACAAGGCTGTTTCAAAATTGCAATGTCTCGATAGCCATGCATGTGAAAAGCTGAATTGTCATCCATGTTGCGTTATGTTAAATCACAATAAGCATTAAATATCCACGTGATGATGTCGGTCTTCGATTGGCTAATGCCATGTGGAAAGCTTGACATCCATGTTACAACTTACGTGATGTTAAACCCAAAATTTAAAAAAAAAAAAAAAAAAATATCAAATATCAACATGATGTCGATCGGTCTTTGTTTTTGTTTTTTTGTTTTTTTTAAAATAACCTCATTCATTGATTAACATGAACATTACATAGATTGAAAACAATTTCGATTTTCCTCCAGCTATACTATGTAATCAGTTACAAGTAATGCATCTTTTCCTAGTTCATGAGCCACTGAATTTCCTTCACGATTTATATGGCAAATCTTCCATTCATCATATTGATCTAAGGTTGCTTTTAAATCAGAGATAATCATGCCAAAGTAGCTCTGAGTTTTTTGCATCTGTTGCACCTCATTGACAACAGTTTGGGAATCTCCTTCCAAAATAACTCTGTACATGCCAAGTTCCAAACCAAATCTTGTTGCTCTACGTGCTGCTAATGCCTCTGCTAGCAAAGGGTTTGGTAATGAATCTTGTTTCTCTTTCAAGGTTGCCAAAAATCTGCCAAGTTCATCTCTGACAGAAGCACCAATCCCTATTTTACAAATTTTGTTATCAACTGCCAGATCCCAATTAATTTTGTAGAAACCTTGAGGTGGACATTCCCATAATATTCTTCTTTGGTTAACAGATGAACTCTGAATGGTTTCTCTTGTCTGCATTGCTAAGATCTTTTCTTGTAGGTGTCTTACTCTTTTGATTACTGAGTTTGGGTTGATTTAGATGTTTTTGAAAACAAGTTGGTTTCTTCTCCACCATAAGGTCCAAAGTACTAAAGCCATCTCTTGCATTTCAACCTTGTTTAGTTTTATAAACATTTGTTGCATCAGATCCATGATATTCTTGGTTGAACTCTTGCTCTTTTGAATTGTCCTGGTGCATAAGATGAGGACATCATTAGTAGAGACACATTTCCACAATATGTGTTCTATGCTTTCTGGTTCCATTAAACACATAGGGTAGGTAGGATCTTCCAAAACTCTCCTCTTGCATAGGTTCAACTTAGTGGGCAAAATGTTCTTGCAAGCTCTCTAAAGAAAATTTTTTTGCTACAAGAGGAATTTCAAGTTTCCAAATTTTGGTCCATTCTTCTAAACTTTTATTGTTGCTGGGTTGTTGGCCCCTTGTTTGTTCCTTACCCTCCCCTTGTATATGGTAAGCACTTTTGACTGTAAAAATACCATCTGTTTTGCCTCTTCAATCTGCTTTACCTCTCCAAATTAACTTGTATGGCTGGTTGCATTGGCTAATAGGGACTTGAGCAATGAGATCAGCTTCCTCCTTATTGAAAATGAATTCGATTAAAGGAATATTCCACTTTTTTGAGTCTATAGTTAAGAGTTTTTCCACTTTAGCTTCAATTCCTAATATTCTGCCTCCACTTTGAGGCTTGTATAACACTGGTTGAGGTAACCAAGGGTCAGACCATATGTTAACAGTTTTTCCATTGCCTATACGCCATATAAGACTTTCTTGGATTAATGGTCTTGCTTATAAGATGCTTCTCCATATGTATGAGGGGCTGCTTCCCAACTTTGCAT
Source organism: Juglans regia (assembly GCF_001411555.2). Lineage (NCBI taxonomy): Eukaryota > Viridiplantae > Streptophyta > Magnoliopsida > Fagales > Juglandaceae > Juglans > Juglans regia. The sequence continues at coordinate 2,569,314 of NC_049915.1, read as the reverse complement.
TTAAGAAATTTGATTTTGGGAAGTACTTTATTTTCAAAATTGTGGCTGCTAGTGAGTTATGAATGGTTATAAGCCTCCATTCTTGCTTTGCAAGCAAATCATTGTTAAAGTTTTCAAATTCTCTAAAACCTAACTCTCCTTTGCTCTTTGACTGCCCCATTTGAGACCAATTCAACCAGTTGATCTTTCTTTCTTGATTTGCTTGCCCCCATTAGTAGCCTCTTATCATTTCGTTAAGTTGCATCAACAAACCTTTTGGAATTTTAAAGACGGGAGCTACATTAAAAATAATAATTTTTTAATAGTAGATTCCACTCTGTTTCAAAATGACTGCATGGCGCTTACACACTCCACGACTGCATGTAGTATTACTTTTTAAATAATTATGTTTTTAATCAGAAATATTTTTATAAAATAACATAAAAATAATATGGTTTTGCAGAAATATTTTCAAATTAAAATAATTTTGTAAAAAGGATTTACGAGTATCATTACTCTTTTTAAAAATATTTCTTTATTTTTTAAAGCAGTCGTCACCCATATATTGTATATATATCTATTCACCTAATTAAGCATCTCATGCATATATACATACGTAATATCATATTAATTCTTGTAATTAATTTTCAATATTCTTAGAAAGATCGAGGAAAAATAATGGAAGAGGGTGATAATTAATTATCTCAATCTCGTGCCTTTTATGCTCCTCTCCCTCGAGCTGCCCTAGAAGATGACTGGAAAGCTGCTGAAGCTTTCATCCAGAAAAATCCAAACTACCAGCTTGGCGCCCCCATAACAAAAGAGGAAGCCACAGTTCTTCACAATGCTGCAGCTGCAAAACGCACCTGTTTTGTAAAAGAACTCGTGGAACGGATGACACCGGAACGACTAGAATCGAAAACCAAACCAGGCAACTGCACGGCCCTTTATTTTGCCGCTCAATCAGAAATCGTAACAATTGCAGAGGTGATGGTGAAAAAGAACAACAAACTGCCAATGATCCCCAAGGATGACATATCCAAGGTTGACCACTTTACGAGGCAATAAAGACTGGAAATAGAGACATGGTGTCGTATTTATACTCTAAGACTCGTATTCAAGAGTTTGGTTCTCTGGATCACATTAATCTCCTTAACGCTACCATTTCCACCGATTTGTATGGTATGTCCTACACTTGTGATCATCAGTTTGAGACAATTAGTAATTATGAAAAATGCTATTAACCAATTAAATAGTAGTTACTGAAAATAGACTAAATAACAATATTTGACAAATGTCTTGGTTTTTATGAACAGATACATCACACAAAATTCTGGAAATTGTAAAGTTAACACCTGGAGAGAAGGAACTTCTTTGGTATCCTTTGGAAATGTTGGCCAAAAAACCTTCGGAAATTGGCAGCAAAAGTTAGCCATCAGTGTGGGAAAGATGCTTAAACTCCTGTTAGTTTATTTCCAACCGAAACTATTAACCTAAATATATGTTTGTATGTACGTACGTACGTACGTATGTATATATGTAAGTATGCTTGTGTATATTTATAACTGGACCGGAGGAATTTCTTCATTAATCAAGTATATAAATTTACCAGGTCATGTACGTGTCCGGCCTTAGAGAGGTGTCATGCGTGCCTTCTACGTTGTGGTAGACTGCTGCTACCATTAGCTAACTAGGAAGTTATCTCATAATTTGTTGTTCACGCATATATAGTTTTATATATACCCTGGCCTGCACGTGGCATTGGGAAGTAGATAGAAGGCCGTGAATAACTCTATTCGTAGGTCTCTAGACTACAATATTCAACGTTTGAGTTGAAAAATAAATTCTAAAATTTAAATATAAATCAAATTACGTGGATTTATAGTGTGTGGTGTACAAGACCTTATAATAACATTTCTCATCATATTAATTCTTTAACTACTTATAATTATTATTTTTATTTTTTTTATAAATAACTACTTATAAATGTTAAATGCATAGATCATTTTAGTGTTAATTCTTCTTCTTTTCAGTGCGATTTGCTATTTAAGACTAGGCAAGTACCTAATTAAATTTGAAGGCGTTAATCTCAGAGACTCTTAAAATAAATTATTTGTCACTAATTGCAATTAATATACTAGAAATGCATCTAGATTTCCTGCACGTGTATAATTAATTGATGATCAGAAATTAATTAAGCTATATAGCTATAATAAAAAGCATATATTGGAAAATAAAATGTATATGACGACGTTGAAGCAATGAAATAATGATCCATTAATATAAGAACTAATTATATATAATATATATCCTAAACAATATGATATTCTACTTTTCGCATATAGAATTAATATTTTTGTTTAACCAGACGATCTTAATTCTCTTAATCCTAACTAAGCTTCAGAGGTCGGTTCTGCAACAAAGCTTTGATGCAAGCATCGGCCCATCAATTAGTTTACCGCCTTTGGAAACAACTCAGAGGCGACATATATTTCTCGTCAACTGCGATTGATGATGACAAGCATATGATGAAACTACTTGTTGAAGCTACAAAAGTAGGGAACCTTGAATTTGTAATCATACTTATACGCTCTTATCCCGATCTCATATGGCAAGTTGACAAGGAATATGGAACTTTATTTCACGTTGCTGTTAAACATCGACAAGAGCGTGTTTTTAATTTAATATATGATATAGGTGTTTTGAAGGGCAACCTTGCGAGCTATGAGGCCGATGGGGGGAACAACATGGCAATTGCCTTCTTCAGATCGACTGAATATCGTCTCAGAAGCAGCCCTTCAAATGCAACGATAGTTATTGTGGTTTCAAGTACGTACATGCGGGTGTTAAATATCATGTCAACTTCTTCTTCTTCTTCTTTTTTCTCGTCGAACATGTATATATTGCATAGTCTCCCCTTTCTATATGTTTAAATTTACAAGTAATTGGTTATTGTAGGAGATAGAAAAGATTGTGCCAAAGTTATATGTGAACAAGCGGAATGAAGAAGGAGAAACACCTAGGGATATACTTAAGAGGACCCATAAAGAACTACAGAAGAATGGTGAAATTAAAGTGGATGAAAAACACGGCAAAATCTTGCATGCTCATGGCAGCACTAATTGCCACTGTAGTTTTTACAGCTGCCTTCATAGTTAGGAGTGTAAATTTAAACTAGAAAATCGGTCCGAACCGGACCAATTGGATCGGTTTTGAACTGGTCCGGTCCGAGATCCGTTCTTGTAGTTAACTATAACTATTTAACTAATACTAATAGTTTAATATAGACTATAGTTATACTTATAGTTATACTAATATAATAGTCATACTTATATAGTTATACTAAATTACTATAACTAATACTAATATATAACTATACTAATAGTCTAATATTAATACTATTATAAGTCTAATGTATTATATAGCAATACTAATATATAAGTCTATAACTATTTAACTAATACTAATAGTTTAATATAGACTCTAGTTATACTTATACCAAATTACTATAACTAATACTAATATATAACTATATTAATAGTCTAATATTAATATTATTATATAGTCTAATATATTACATATAATATAGGTATACTAATATATAAGTCTATAACTATTTAACTAATACTAATAGTCTAATGTAGACTATAATTATACTTATACTAATATAGTTATACTAAATCACTATAACTAATACTAATATATTAATATAACTATGCTAGGAGGCTAATATTAATACTATTAGACTAGTCTAATATATTATATTGCTATACTAATATATAAGTCTATAACTATTTAACTAATACTAATAGTTTAATATAGACTATAGTTATACTTATACTAATATAGTTATACTAAATCACTATAACTAATACTAATATATTAATATAACTATACTAATAGGCTAATATTAATACTATTAGACTATAGTATATAAAATGTAGTACAAATATATATAAATTCTAATTATCATTTTAGAAAAACACACACACACATTGAAAAATGAAAATAATCAAATATTTTATAAATACGCCAAACGGCGTCGTTTTCCCTACAACTAAATCCTAAAATCGTCTCTCTCGTAAGTGGATAGCCTCTGCCTCTCACTTCTCAAACTCTCAGTCTCAGACTCTCAGTATTTTGTCTCACGGCTTGCCTCTCACTCTCTCATCCGCTCACTCTCTCCTCTCTAACTCTGCCTCGGCGTCTCGTCTCTCACTCACTCTTCTCTCAACTCTCTCGGCCCCTATTTGTCTACCGAGTCTGCCTCGAACGGTAATTTTTTTTTTTGAAATTACATACTACTCTACTAGGATTTTTGTGATTGAGTTTTGTGATATTAGGATTTTTGTGATTGGGTTTTGTGATATTGGAATTTTTGTGATTGGGTTTTCAGTTTTGTGATATTAGGGTTTTTGAATCCGAAATTTAGAATTTTTTGTGATTGTGTTTATTATTGTGTTTGTGATATTAGGATTTTGTGATTAAGTTTGTAAAATTATTTTGAAAATATGATAGCTGATATTTGTGATATTAGGGTTTTTTGAATCCGAATTTTACTTTGATTGGGTTTTGTGATTGGGTTTGTGAAATTGGGTTTTGAGATTGGGTAACTGAAATTACATTGATAGGGTTTTGTAATTTTTCTACTTGAATAACATCTATGTAGTGTGTCTTGTTTAATGTTTATCAATTGGGGTTGAAGATTTGAATACACTGTGAAGGCTCAACAATTTTCTATTTATTTTTGTTACTACAAAATCATAGATGGATCCTTCAAATGAAACAGAAACACACAGAAATATTCAACCTCCAGTGGAAAGGAGTCAAAGGACTATGAAATCAATGGCAATTAATGATCTGCTTTCTACCAAATCTAATGTAAGCAAGCCATCTACTGGTAGGAAAAGATATGTAGTTTGAGATTATTTTACAAAGATTCATATTAAGGATAAGTCAAAACCTAGGACTTCATGTAACCTTTGTGGGATGACTTATGCTTGTGATCCTAATATAAATGGCACAAAATCAATGTTGGGACACTTGGAAAAAAACATGTAAGAAGTCTCCATTTAGGAAAGTGGATAGAAGCCAATCTATATCGGGTTTCCAATCTGGATCAAGCAATGGGGGGCTCGTATCTATTGCTTTTAGTGTTGAGGCGTGTAGAGCAGCCTTAGTAGAAATGTTGGTTGTTGATGAGCTTCCTTTTAAACATGTGGAAGGGGAGAGGTTTAAGAAATTCATGTTTGTTGTGTAACCTAGATGGAATGCGATTCCATCACGTGTAACGGTTGCAAAAAAATTTATAAACTTTATTTGCGAGAGAAAGACAAGCTGAAAAGTGCTCTTAAAGGGCAGCGCATTTGTCTAACCACGAATACATGAACATCCGTACAAAATTTTAACTACATGTGTCTCACTGCACATTTTATTGATGAAGATTTGAACATGTACAAACAAATTATCAGTTTTTGCAAGGTTGAAAACCGTAAGGATGAGACACTAGGTAAACAAATTGAAATGTGTTTGCTTGAATGAGGGAGGCCCAAAATATTTACAATTACACTTGATAATGCAAGTTCAAATAATGGGGCAGTTTCGTATCTCAAAAGAAAGACAATGAATAGAAAGGATACGATTTTGGAACATGAGTTCTTGCATATGAGATGTTGTGCTCATATCTTGAACTTGAATGTTCGGGATGGGTTGAAAGAATATGATCAATCAATTGCAAGAATTAGAGGAGTTGTGAAGTATGTGAAATCATCCCCACAAGGGTGGAACACATTTAAGCAATGTTGTGACAGTGATGATATTACTTGTAAAAGTAGTGTATGCTTAGATGTAGTAACACGTTAGAACTCCACTTATATGATGTTGGATATGGCTGAAAAGTTTCAAAAAATATTTAAACGGCTAAAGGATGAAGATCCGGGATATGTTAAGTGTGTTGGGGAGGATGATAGTAAAGATGATGATGGTGTTAGTGAGTTGAGTAAAGGAGGGACATCCAAGTTAGGGCCTCCAACCATGGATGATTGGTATAAGAGTAGGTTGTTTGTAAAATTTTTGAAACTTTTTATGATACAACCTTGCGTTTCAAGGGAACCAATTATGTCACTTGCAACAGTTTTGTATTTTAGCTAGCAATAATTCAAGCTGCAATTAATTTGAAGTGTGTGAAAAGGCCTCATAATTTGAGGACAATGACATTTACTATGAAATCTAAATGTGAGAAATATTGGGAAAATCTTGAAAAAATGAATCTTTTCTTGCATGATGGGTTGGTTCTTGATCCTCGATATAAAATGTGTTGTCTAACATATATTTTTGAAGGTATATATGAGGATAATAGTTCAAAAGTTCTTATGTTGGTGGATCAGGTTCAAGATGCATTGATTCATTTATATGATAGTTATTGTGAAAATGATAGAAGTAATGTTGGGGCATAAAATCAAACTATAAGCCAATTAAGCGAGAGAGGGGCTAGTAGTACAAGTTCAACTGTTGGGGTAGATCAAGGTGATTTCAGATCATTAATCCATGCACAAATTAAAAAGCGTTTGGAGTCAGAGAACTCTTTGGAGACTAAATATGAATTGGAGAGATATTTATATGAAAAATATGAAGAAGATGATGAGAAATTCGATTTGTTGACTTGGTGGAATGTCAACTCCATTAGATACCGCGTGCTTTCAAGAGTTGCGCGGGATGTTCTTGCAGTTTCGATATCTACAGTGGCCTCTTAGTCAGCTTTTAGCACAGCAGGTCGAGTACTTCATCCTTTCCGCAGTAGCCTATCTCCACTTATGGTAAAAACCCTTATTTGTACACAAATTTGAATCTGTTCTTTTGTCCAGATTAAAATTTGTACTTTAATGGATGATGTTAAGGAGTTTGAGAAAATTCATACAGGTATGTAGCATCATTCACATTTTCTTTAACTATCTCTAAAGTGTAAATCATATTAGTAATTTGTTTTAATTGCTATGCTTTTTATTTTTTTTCCCTTTTGTGTAGAGCTCATGGAAGACCTAGAGAATTCTTCAAGATCTACTTCTTTGGTTGGAGATAATTAAATTTAAGGTTGGTCAACTTGTATAACATCTTTCCTTAAGTTTTTATTATTATTATTTAATGTAATTACTAACTTTTTATTGGAATTAATTGTTTGATTTATTTTCATACAATTGCAAGGATTGTTGAAGGGACTATTGGAGTCGGTGGCTTGGTACATAGCTATTGGTTCTAGTTGAAGTTTTTTGTTGGATGTTCTAAGTTATTATAATTTGGACTTCTAATTTGTTGGACTTTTAGACTTGTAATTCAGACTTAGTATTTGGACTTGTAATTTAGACTTTTGGACTTGTTATTTGGACTTTTGGAGTTGTAATTTGTTGGACTTTTAGATTTCTAATTTAGACTTTTGAACTTATTTTATTCCATAGACTCATAGGTTTGTTGATATCTATTCTTGAATTTCTTGTGACTTCTTTAAAAAATGTGTAAGTACTAAGCTTGTAGTAGTTATATTTATAAGCTTGTAGTAATATATATAAGCTTTTTTCCAGTTTTTGTACTAGTTATATTTATAAGCTTGTAGTAGTTTTTTTTAGTGAGGTGGTTTTTTGGAAAAACAGTTTTAGTAAAGCAGATTTTAATTAATCAGATTTTTTGTAGTAAAGCAGATCTTTTATTTAAATAGTTTTTAGTAAAGCAAGTTTTTTTTAGTAAAAGTTAAAACATATTTTTTTAATAAAAGTATAAAATAGATTTTTTACATCATTTTTTTTTTATAAATAAATTTTTAATGACAAACTGTCAAACTATCATTTTAAAAAAATCAGAAAACCGGATCGGACCTGAAACCGATAAAATTAGAAGTACCGGTTTAGGATGGTAACTGGTCGTGCGTAATCGATTTTAAAAAATGCAAATCTGGTACATATTGATTCAGTCCTAGATTTTGTCCAAAATCAAACCGGACCAGACCAGTTACACCTAGCCTATTCACAGTACCGGGTGGCAACAATCAACAAACAGGCATTCCTATCTTTCTGGAAAGCAACTGGTTTACGTTATTTCTCGTATCAGATGCAGTAGCCATGTTATTCTCTTCGTCTTCAATATTAGTTTTCTTGACAATTCTCACATCCCGCTACACCGACAAGGATTTCCTCAAATCATTACCTCGTAGGTTGGCATTGGGACTCGCTATCCTTTTCATTTCAATAGTAGGCATGCTGATAGCCTTCATTGTAGCCTATTTTTTGGTCTTTAAAAGCAAAACTAGTGTTCCGATCCGAATAATTGTTGTGGCGCCCATTGTTCCAATTAGTTTGTTTGTTATCCTACATTATGGCCTTTGGTTCGATATATATATATATTCTGCTCAGCATTCTATTCAGATTGGTTCATTTTCTAGTCGCAGAATAGGCTTTTCAATCCAAGCTGCCAGCAACGCTTGCTACAGAAATTAAGAATGACAATCAAGCCGGACATAATGAAAGAACCCAGGTTCCTGACCGGACTGGAAAAAACCAGGTCCGATTGAAACGTCCTACAACCAGTCATGCAAGTCCTCAGTGTGAAATTTGATAAAATTATGATCAAGGCTTCAGTATGATCTTCATTAATTAGCTTGGAATAATGTTGATTTTTTAAAACCCAGGAGTACTGGGCTGGTGATAATTATTATATGAAATCTGCTACTTTTTATTAATTAGGACTCTCGAAACTCTATTGTAAGATAGTTCTATGATGTTTGTCGTTATATAAATATATATATATATATTTATATATATAAATTGTTGAATATTCTGATGTTTGTCATATATATATATATATATATATATTTTGTATAATTTTTTTGTGAATGTAACAGTAATCTATAATATTATATATACATACAAAAATGTTGTTGAATATTATGAATTTTCTATGATCTCATGATCATAATTATCTTATTCGGTCACAGTCATGAAATAAATCCGTCTGTATTACCAGTAGATCATCAATATTTGATAAGTACTGCTACGGGTCCCGAATTTGGAACTCAAAAAGTGTCTCAAATAGTGTAAATTGTTTCCTTTTTTCATGTATTTTTTTAATCATCATAAATATTTTTTAAAAAAATAAAAAATTCACAATATTATTTAAAAGTATAAAAAAAAAAATCTCATTCAAGATACTTTTTGAGTCTCGAATTCGTGACCTAAAGCATTTCTCATATTTGATCCATCAGATCAACAATCCCTGCCTAAGAAAATTTGCCGGTTAATTACTGGAAAAGTTATTCGACATGACAATGGCAAAACAAATTAAAGCCATTTTTGTAAAGGGAAATGAACCTTAAACAAATATTTTCTTTTCTTTTAAAAGTATTTTTTTAATAAAATATTATTGCCATTTTATTTCAAACCTCCCAGATTCAAATAAAAAACTTAAATAAATTCAAAACCAGTAATATATTATTGAAGTACTGTGTAAAAATTGAAAAGTCGATCGTCTACATGAGTTTCGTTTTGTAAAATAAAGTTTCAATACTACTTGACCAGTGCTGGCAGTTCAAAATCGGTCCGATCAAACTTGAATTTAGTTCGATTCGTTTATTAAATGATGTTAACCGCGTTATGATCATCGATGAAAACTAGTGTGATCAGCTCGACTCATCATGTTCAAATAAAAGCTAAAGTACAAACAAAACTTGACCACCCACTGCTCCCGCGTGTTTGAACTGGACACGTTTACACCGGCCCCTATATATCCTCCATTTAAAATAGAAATGATAAAGAAAAATTATAAAATAGGTAGTCATGACGTTCTCTAATCATCATAGAAACACCTAAACTTCATACCTCAACCACTTATTAATTTTGCCTACACTCTTGAAGACGTTAATCTCCAAGATTAATGCTGACCCTTTGTAGGGTTTTGTCATAGCCAGAATGACCCCCAATAGGACTAGTGTCCAATAGATGTAGAAGCCTTTGCCTGAACGCCTAATCTTCCGCAATCACTAACCTATTTTTATAGAACAGTAGCTCATTCCTCACTGCATAAGTGGGAGGTAATTCTCCCTTCTTGAACCTCATCAATAAATTTTGCACCTTCGGGTTTGCACAATATCCTTGTTTAATCTCCTCTAACCACTCTAAAGTTGGCAAAGAAATAGTAGTTAGAACAATTTCTTCTTTAGCAGACTCCCCTTCTAACCTACTGGATATTGCATCAGCCACTGTATTATCCTTCCCTTTTTATATTCTACTAATAAATCATAACCCAGCAATTTAGACACCCACTTATGTTGCATGGGAGTGCCTATATTTTACTCCAACAAATATTTAAGACTTTGATTATCAATTTTTACAACAAATGGCTACCCCCATAGGTATGGTGTCCACTTTTGTACTGTCATCACCAATGCATATAATTCATTTTTATAAGTTGATAAAGCTAACACCCTTCCCTATCATGCCTTACTGTAGAATGTTGTTGATCTTTTTTTTGCATAAGAACAACCCCTATATCACTTCTCGAAGCGTCACATTCTATTATAAAGGGTAGAGAAAAGTCTGGAAGAATTAACATTGGGGGTTGGGTCACTGCCTTCTTTAGGTTTTGGAATGTCTCTTTAGCTTCCTCACTCTAAACAAACTGATTGTTTTTTAATAATTGAGTCAGTAGGGCTGCGAAACTATCATAACCTTTAATAAACCTTCGATAATACCGTGTGAGCCCAAGGAACCCTCTTAGAGACTTCAATGAGGTCGGAAATGGGCAATCTTCCACTACCTGCAGCTTGTCTGGGTCAACCTTAACTCTGTCAGCTGAGAACACATGCCCCAAGTAAGCCTTAACTTTTGGCTAACAAACCATGATGTCTCAACACCTCAAGAGTCACCTTTAGATGCTCTATGTGCTCCTACAGTTAGCTGTTGTACACTAGAATATCATCAAAAAACACAACATAAACTTTCTCAAGTAAGGTTTAAAAATGTTATTCACTAAACTTTGAAATGTAGAATGTGCATTTGTTAACCCGAAAGGCATGACAAGGAAATCATAATGTCCTTTGTGAGTCCTAAATGTTGTCTTATAGATATCTTCAACCTTAACCTGGATTTGTTGATAACCCGATCATAAGTCTAGCTTAGAGAAGAACTTAGACCCATTGAGTTCATTCAGCAATTCCTCCACAACTAGAATTGGAAATTTATCCTTAATTGTCACACTATTCAAGGCTCAGCAATCCACACACATTCTCCATGTCCCATCCATCTTCCTCACAAGTAACACCGGGGATGAATAGGGGCTAGTACTGGGTCTTATTACCCCTGAACTCAATAATTCTTTTACAATCTTTTCAATTTCATCTTTTTGGAAGTTGGGGTAACGATAAGGTCTCACTGAACTAGGCTTGTTGTTTAGGTAAAGGGTAATAGCATGGCCTTGCATTCTAGGTGGGGGTAATCCTTTTGGTTCACCAAAAAATTCCTTATATTGATCAAGTAACAGTTGTACAACTATAGTAATACTTCCAAACGACCTTTCTTCTTTGGTTTCAACTAGTTGTAATAACAGCCCCCTTTTTCCAGCTTGTGATTCTTATTTAAATTCCCCGCTTCAATTAACTTGGAAGAACATAAGCCTTGTAAACAAACTTCCTGCCCTTTTATGCTGGAACTGCATCGACAATTCCTTGAAGTTCCACAATATAGGTCCCAACTCACACAGCCACTATACCCGTAACACCATATCACAGTGCACTAGGACTAGTACAAAAGAACCTATGGTGAAAGTATGACCCTACATTTAATCTTCGCAGCAGCACATTTCCTTTCACAACCCACAAGTTCACCATTAGCCACCCTAACACTCACCTTCTCTCCATGATTCACATTTAAACCCCCATTTTTTGCTATTGAGGGATCCAAGAAATTGTGAGTGCTACCAGTGTAGACCATTATCTCTTGACTTCCCAACCTCCCCTTAATTCTCATGGTTTTGGGACTTAAGGATCCGCCTCTCTTTCATTTGTTATGGTTTGATCTTCTGCACAGGGACAATAGCCTTAAACCCGAATCTAACATTGTTGTTTGTTGCTGCAAGGGGTAATTTCATTATTCTAGTGTCATGGTTGTTATGAGATTTTCTATTAATGCCCACATTTTCCTCTTGAATTTTTGCAAGACTGTATGATCTCAACAAATTATTAGAATGGAACATCCTCACAGCTAACCTTATCTCATCCTTGAGTCCACTAAGAGAACATCTCAATTTATACCCTTCCGACAGCCCCCTGAGTCTATTTGACATTGACTCAAAATTAGACTTATATTCTTCTACAAATCCAGTCTGTTTCAGCTTGTTAAGGCTTCCATGGGGTCATCGTATGGAGATGGCCCAAACCATACCAATAAAGCCTTTGTGAAACCCTCCCAAACCTTCAAATCCCCTGTGTAAATGTAAATGTGGTTGGCTAAGATTAGATTACTAGAACGAGAGACGTTTATTTAAGTTGGAAGATTGTTGAGATTGGATGAATGTAAATATTTTATCTTTATCTAAGAAAATTTAATTTGAATTAAGCGGTTATTAGATAATATCTTAGATAAGTCATGAGAGTGTGTATCCGAAGTTCAAGGAGTTTGGAATTATCCAGTTGAATGGAAACTATATCTTATGAGAAGACTCAGCGCCTCATGTTAACAAACGCATTAGCAGAGTCGTTCCCAGCAGAGTCCTCTCATCACCAGATTCCTACTGCACTTGAAATTCCTAACAAACTCAGTCCGTTAGCAGAATCCTACTGCAGATCAAATACTGGGCAAATTATTTAATTGAGGAATTCGGTTGAGGGTTGTATCTTTTGATCAGTTAATTTTGAGAGAGATTGGAGATTTAAGAGAGATCTAAGAGTTTGAGTGTGAGAAAATTCTCATAAGAATTTTCTAGTTTTTTCTCTTTCTCTTTTTGAGTGCATGCATACTCCGTGTCGGAGTTGAGGTTATTGAGTTCATCGACTGGAGTTCCAAGAGGGAAGTCAATAGTTTGAAAATCGTCAGAGGTTCTGTCTGCTACTGCAGTAGAAGACAAATGGGTCATTTGTCTAGACAAGTAAGAGAGTCAAGTTACAAAAGTTTTGTAATTAAGAATTATTTATAATTGATTTTCAAATAATAAGATTGATTTTCCTAGATTTAGCTGTCCCGTAGGGTTTTACCTCTAAAGAATTCTTTAAAGAGTTTCCCTTCGTAACAAAAATTGGTGTTACGCACTTCGTTCATTTTATGTATTTGATTGTTTATCAAATTATCGCATAATTGACGACTAACCAATTTGTTGAGTGAAATGGTAGATATTTCTGTTGCGTTATAGGGGTACTTGGATAATTTCACCTTAAGTCCTCAAGATCTTGGAACCAAACTTGGGCTTGGCCCTCCATATGAAAAGAGGATAGCCTCAATTTATGTTGGATTGGGGTATTATAGTATGAAAAAAAATGGTTTGTTTTATGTATCCATCCATTCGGGTCATCACCATTAAAAGTTGAAAAATCAAGTCTTACCGAACGTGGGGGAGGCTCGCCTCCGTGTTTAACACATACCATCTACTGGTTCTGGCCATCTGAAGATGATTCTCCCTATGTCCAATAAATGTTCTTCAACTGCAACTCCACAGTCAGGGAGGCTAACTATTGCATGACAGAGTCTGATTGCCTTTTGAGTGCCAACATTTCAGTCTCCAAATTTTTTAATTGTGAATCTGTGGATTGTTTAAGTGATGTAAGACCTTCTTGTAATAGATTTAGTCAGGTGCCTTATACCATTTTGCTACTTCCTTTGCTTACAGGTCGCTTGGGAACGGGTCTCTGGATATCATTTGTAACACTTCGATTCTGTAATGGATGATGATGCAGGTGAATACAGAGAAAGAATGAGTTGCCTTGCTTCGAGGGTAGGCTCCTCCAGAAAATAGAGAGAGGAAGAGAGGAGAAATAGTAGAGCGAAATTAGGAATATTATAAAATCAGGCATAACAAACCCGTATCAGGGCTACAGTGAATTAGGTACTAATGGAAAGGGAAAAATACCAAAAACAACCTGCCTGTTACTAAAGACTAAATGAAAGACAATACTAGGGATGGGCTCGTAGGCCCATGAAAATACTGACTCATAAATAACTCAATGTTTAACTACGGACTAACATTCAAAAGGCCCTTTTATTACTTCTTGGCCCAAGGCCCATACGACAACTTAACCCTACAAGCTTCTGAACTCAACTTCCTCCTCGCCTAACTCCCCAGTTCCCCACTTCCATCTTCCACCGTATACTTCTTCACCTCAGAAACGCCGTGTGACATGTACCTATGCTGCATTCGCCCCCACTTTCATTTTCCATATTTGTTTTGCTTTTATTATCTGAAAAGGACGAGGTTGCTTCTAATTAAATTCCTGATATGATTCTTCACCAGATCGAGAGAGGATGCAGTTGAGAATTACAAAACGCATTAAATTTATATAAAGCAATAATTATATACATCACAGACTTCTTTATCTTTTCGTATTGAAACTTGAATACTAATTAGGATATCGGAAGTCCGATATATGTGGCTACTGGCTAGTCTTTATTGTTTTATTTTTTCCCTCGCACGTCTTGATGATCGCGTTTGAAGCTGGTGATCAAAACACATGATGCATGATGCCCCACCCACGCATGGTTCGAGGAAGGTTGTCCATCGTCTAGGTTTTTTTCTATTCAAATTGTTTTGTAATAAAAAATATATATTATTTTTACATATATTTTAAATGAATTATATTTTTATAAAATAGCTTATATAAGAATGATATTCTCAATTTAAAATATAAGTATATAAATTGAAGCTGGTAATCGTTACGATATACATCATATATAGATTTATGTTAGAAGAGAGTTTCAAGAGTCCAAATTAATAAAAAGAAGCAGTTTCATATAATAATTAGCAGCAGCCCAGTAATTACCCGTGAGCTTTACAATGAATGAAAGCGCAATGAAAAACACATATATATGCACACACACAAGGAAAAAACCAAACATTCCTAGCTAATTAATGAAGATCAAACTAAAGCCTTGATCATAATTATTTAGTCAAATTTCATACTGAGAAATTGCTTGACTGGTAATTGTCATTCTATCCCTTGCTAGCTTGCTTGCTTGAAAAGCCTATTCTGCGACCGGAAAAGGAATCTCTTAGAACATAATGCTGAGCGGAATATATCCAACCAAAGGGCATAATGTAGGATAACAAACAAACTAATTGGAACGGCGGGCGCCCCAACAATTATATGGATCGGAACACCTATTTTGCCTTTAAAGACCAAAAAACAAGCTGCAGTGAAGGCTATCAGCATGCATATTATTGAGACTAAAAGCATAGAAAGTCCAATAGCCAACCTACAAGGTAATGATACGAGGAAATCCATTTCCGTGTAGCGTGATGTGAGAATTGACAAGAAAACTAATATCGAAGACGAAGAGAATAACATTGCTACCGCATCTGATATGAAGAATACCATAAACCAGTTGCTTTCCAGAAAGATAGGAATGCCCGTTTCTTGATTGTTGCCACCCGGTACTGTGAAGGCAGCTGGAAAAACTACAGTAGCAATCAGTGCTGCCACGAGCATGCAAGAGTTTGTCGTGCCCTTCATCCACTTTTCACCATTCTTCTGTAGTTCTTCATGGGTCTTCACAAAAATATCCCTAGGTGTTTTTCGATCCTTTTCTATTCTTCATGTTCACATATGACTTCGGCACGATCTTTTCTATCTCCTGC
This sequence comes from Juglans regia, assembly GCF_001411555.2. Lineage (NCBI taxonomy): Eukaryota > Viridiplantae > Streptophyta > Magnoliopsida > Fagales > Juglandaceae > Juglans > Juglans regia. Next base: position 2,553,516 of record NC_049915.1, on the reverse strand, counting down.
ATAACCAACCTGCTCACCCTTGCATCCACACTAAGACAATCATTCATCGCCTTCCACATTGTTACCGAGTATTTTTTTGGAAGAGCATCATTCCAAATCCAATCGGCCCAATTCAGCTTTGGAGCTTTAATTCTAACACACTCCCAAGCGCTTTTTGAGGAAAGAATATATTCTCATCCCGAATCCGCCATTTTGCATTGCTCAGCACTCTTGGTACATAGCTCATGATGTCAGCTCATGATGTACTTCCAAACTCTCGAACCTTTATGCTCATCAACCAGAGAAATATGTTTGCCTTTAACATACTTGGCTATGAAAAATTGAGACCATAAAGAATGCTCAGTCAAAATCTTCCAAGCAGACTTTCTGAAGAAAGAAATTTGCACATCCTCCAAACTCCTCAAACCTACACCCCCCTCCCTAGTCGGTTTGCACAAGAATTGCCAAGATTTCCATTTCCTTTTCAGCTTTCCATCAGACGACCCCCAAAAGAAATTACTCATGAGCCGATGGATGGTAGAAAAAATTGCCTTTGGTGCATGAACCACTGAAAATAAATGCACTGGTATACTAGCGACAACATGTCTCAACAAAAGAATCCGAGTACCTTTGACATAATGCGCTGCTGCCAACCCCCCAGTTTCTTCCTAATGCGGGCCAAACGATCATCAAAATAAGCCACCTTAATCCACCCAGAAATCAACGGAGCACCCAAATATTTCACTGGAAACTTTCCTTCTGAAAAACTAGTCAAGCGGAGAAGCCTTCTTCGTCGAGCAGTAGAAACATGCTTGGAGAAAAAAATAAAATATTTTTCACTACTCACAACCTGTCTCAACCAGTCCTCATATTTTAGGAAGATGTCCCTGATAGATTTCAGCGAAGATCGACCACCATTAGCAAAACCAATAACATCAACCGCATATAACAAATGTGACACAAGGGGAGCTCCTCGGGGATGACTGAAAGCCTAGATATTTCCAGCATTAAAACTTTGCTTCAGCAACCTGGATAAAACTTCTTCAACCAAGATAAATAAATAAGGCGACAAAGCATCACCTTATCGCAACCCACGGCCACTTGGAAAAAAAAAACCTTTTGTAGTACCATTCAACACCACCGAAAACCAAGAAGTTGTAATACATTGCCGAATAATCCCACAAAATCCCGAGGAAAACCCAAAGGAACTCATCACATGCAGCAAAAACTCCCAATTAATGTTATTGTATGCTTTAGCCATATCCACTTTAATCATCACACTACCACCCCGAACTGGCTTATTAATATGGTGAACCATTTCTTGAGCCAAGGAAATGTTCTCAAAGATGCTTCAGCCAGCCAAGAAAGCACCTTGCTTCTGGGACACCAGTCTACTCAAAATCGGAGATAATCTCTTGACGAGAATTTTTTAGCATACTTTATAAATCACTAAACACAAACTTATAGGTCTAAACTTGTCGAACACAAAATAGTCAACTACCCCAAGTGGGTATCCTCCATAGACTTGAGAATATTGCCATTTTGTAATTTCATTTCTTGCACCATCAGTTTCGAAACTGAGGCATAAGATTTAAAGAAGTGAGCCGATGCCTCCCCTGTCTCCATCCAGTTAAGTTTCACCTGTTGACCCAATCTAGTCTCCTCCCTTTGATTCCATATTGCTAACTCCTCACGTGAAACCAATAAATCAATCTCAATATCCTCCGAGTAGATATTTTGAAGCTGAGCCTCCAAACTCTCAATTCTTTTTTCCAAACTCAAGATGTGAGCCTCCGTTCTGCCAAATACCCGAGTATTCCATTCTTTAAGCACAACCTTCAACCTCTTTAATTTACCTGCTAAACAAGTCAAACCCATTTCCCCCGATGTCACATTCCAGGCCTCTTTTACCAGCCTCTGAAAGTCAGCATGAGAGACCCACATTTGTTGAAACTTAAAGGGGGTAGGACCATATCGCGGCATAAGGGTTTTTAAATCAAAAACCATTGGAGCATGGTCCGACGTAGTTCTCGGAATATAGTGCAATAGTGCATCAGGCAACAGCTCAACTACCCCAGAATTCATCAAGCATCTATCGCTTTTCGACTAACTTCTAGCCAAACCCTCCTGGCCATTACACTAAGAAAAATTACTACCAGTAGACTTCATATCACACAAACCATTTTGCTCAATAAAATCATTAAAGTCATCCATCGCTGCCCTCAATCGAGGTCGTCCACCACACCGCTCATTGTCACCACGAATCACATTGAAATCTCCAAGGCCAAGCCAAGCATCATCCCTCGGTATACCATGTTGTAAGAGACCCCACAACTCCCTGCGCTCTAGACAACAACATTTTGCATAGACTATTGAAACAAATAGCCTTTTGCTCTCGAATGGGAGACAAATAGAGACATGTTGCGCACTAGCACTCAAAACTGTAAGCTGTAAATCAGTCTGCCAGAGCAACCATAATTTACCACCGTAGCTTTGATTTGAAAAACAACATTCAAAGTCCAATCGACTTCTCAACAACATCAACCTTGATTCATTCACAAACGGCTCAGCCAACATAATAAAATTTGGTTTACTTCTCTTTACTATCTTTCGTAATATTCTTTTAAACGTGCCTAGACAACAGATGTTCCAAAACAAAGGCTTGCAGATCATAGATTAAGACGAGCGAGCTTGCTTGGAACCCTGGAAGAGTTTCGAACTGGTTTCACAATTTTTTCAGTCTTCTTTCTATCTAGCGTCTCACTATCAGATGAGTAATCTTTAAATTTCCCCCCAAGTGCACAAATGGTTCACCATCAACGTCCAACGAAAAGCCCCCTTGCATGTCTTTCTCACATGTCCCAGCTTCAGCCATTCCATCCATATCCTGCAAAGAGGCCTTTTCAGAGCTAGGAGACACACACGCAAGATCACTTTCCTTTTCCAAATCATTCAGCATAGCCTCTAGCTCCAACACAACACCATGTAACTAGACCTCATTCCCGCTAGTTTCCCCTACTAAGAAACAACCCTACCGATCAACAATCATCCCAACATCCTCTGCCGCCACATCCTCTACCACAAAATCCTCTACCAAAACACCATCCTCTGCCACAAAAAAATCTACTGCCACCATCTCTGAAGATTCCACTTGCATGGGGTCCTGATAAACCACGAAAGTCAGCAAGGGCCCGTAGGCCAAATTCCAAATACCTGGGATAATATTGCATGCGGCATACAGGAAGGTGGGACGTAGTGGACAAAGTTATGGGCACGTGAAGAAGGAAGCTTGACTGGGTTGCATGCAGTTGCCAATTGCGAGTTTTACGTTGTTTTATTTCCGTTGTTTTTATTTCCGTTGTAATGCTCTGTTTTACGTGTGCATGTTCTGTTTAACGTGCAAGTCGAGTTTCAATTAAATAGCTACCAGTTTTCCTAAGTTCAGGTTTCTTGTAAGTGGCTTACTTATTTAAGTAGCCCAAGTTATCAATGAAGAGCAGGAAATCATTTGCATTCAAATTGTGGTTCTATTCTCACCCAAAGAGAAGATAATTTATTCTCATTTGGGACCTATCATTGGCCTCAGAGCCAGGTTTTAAATGGGAACTAATAAAGAGCGTATCGAGCAATTGAAGGTCGGGCTAGGTGGAGTGCAAGATGGATTACACAGGATGGAGCTCGACTTGGCCGATAGGCTTCGTCAGGTGGAGGAAACTCTCAATCGTCTTTCCGATGTCTTGCTTGTCAACCAAGAAATTCCCAAGCACCATCGAGAAGGCAACGATGGGGGACGGATGGTGGTATCTTTCAAAACAGCAAAACTTGAATTTTCTCGATTTTTAGGAGATAATCCGACGAAGTGGTTCAATCGTGTGAACCAATTTTTTGAGTTCCAAAATACTCCTGAAGCCCAAAGAGTTTCTTTGGCTTCTTATCACTTGGAAGGAGAGGCCAACCAGTGGTGGCAATGGATCCATAGGACACTCCGAGAAGAAGGACGCGCTCTCTCATGGGCAAATTTTGAAGACGAACTCTGGCTCGCTTTGGGCCGTCAGAGTGTGAAGATTTTGATGAAGCCCTTTCAAGGATAAGGCAGGTTGGTTCTTTGCGTGATTACCAGGGGAATTCGAGCGCTTGGGCAATCGAGTTCACGGATGGACGCAAAGAGCTCTTGTAGGTACTTTTATGGGGGGCTTAAAGACGGACATCTCGGATGGTATATGGATGTTTAAGCCTCAGACACTCAAAGAAGCCATTAGTTTAGCAAGAATGAAGGATGATCAGCTGGCTAGACAAAGAAGGTTTGTATGACCTGCACCAACAACACGAGCTCCCCTAGCTCTTCCCCCTACTAATCGGGCAGCACCACCAGGCCCTACCGTTCCCGTGCGACAACTTACGTGGGACGAAATGCAGCAGAGACGAGCTCAAAATTTATGCTTCAATTGTAATGACCGTTTCACTGCAGGACACAAATGCCAGGGCCCACGGATACTCATGCTGGAGAATTGCGAGGAAAATAGCAATCTGTTGGGCGATGATGGGAACGAAGAACAGCCAACGGAAGAGACACACGAAGGGCCTCCTGAACCCGAAATCACACTGCATGCGTTAACAGGGTGGACCGCACCCAAAACCATGCGGGTGGCTGCTATGATCGGCTCTCATAACGTCGTCGTATTAATCAACAGTGGGTCAACTCACAACTTCATCAGTGAGCGATTGGCCAATGGGTTGCGACTACCAGTGGCGCCAACCGAGACTTTCAATGTGTGAATAGCTAATGACGACAAACTGAAGTGCCAAGGGAATTTCGAAGAGGTACGAGTGGACTTGCAAGGCACTGTTTTCTCTTTAACTCTCTATTCCCTTCCTCTTATCGGGCTGGATTTAGTCTTGGGAATCCAATGGTTGGAAATGTTAGGATCCGTTGTGTGCAACTAGAAACAGTTGACCATGGAGTTCCTTTGGGAGAACCAGATCAGGCGGTTGCAAGGGGCTGACGGAGAAAATATACAAAATGCATCAATGAAAGAGCTGTCAAAAGAGGCTCGCCAGAGCCACACGATTTTTGCCATCTGCTTACAAGTCAATACTAAGGGACCAACCGAAGAAATACATCCTGATGTGCAGAAAATATTACAAGAGTTTTCGGAATTATTTCAAGAGCCCTCAAGTTTACCGCCCATCAGAGAGATAGACCATTACATCTCACTCAAAGAAGGAACGGAGCCAATTAACGTCAGACCATACCGATATGCATACTATCAAAAAGAGGAGATCGACAAACAAGTCCAAGATATGTTAAACTTAGGCCTCATTCGACCCAGTACAAGCCCCTTCTCATCACCAGTTCTACTAGTGAAAAAGAAGGATGGGAACTGGCATTTTTGCACAGACTATCATGCACTCAACGCTGCCACCATAAAAGATCGCTTTCCCATTCCCACCGTGGATGATATGTTGGACAAACTCTATGGTGCGTCGTACTTTACCAAACTAGATCTAAGGGCCGGATACCATCAGGTACGAATAAATCCCCCGGATATTCAAAAAACCGCTTTTCGCACCCATAATGGACATTACGAATATTTGGTTATACCCTTCGGTCTGTGCAATGCACCTTCAACATTTCAAGCTATCATGAACTCTATATTCCGTCCTCATCTTAGAAAATTCATACTAGTTTTCTTTAATGATATATTACTTTATAGTCATACTTGGGACAAGCACTTGTTGCATGTTAAACAAGCGTTGGCGATATTGAAGTAGCAACAGTTCTTTGTCAAAGCTAGCGAATGTGCTTTTGGACAACAAGAGTTGGAATACTTGGGACATATTGTCACCAGTCAAGGAGTAAAAGTCGACGATAGCAAAATTGCCGCAATGGTGGCATGGCCACGACCCTCTAACATTTCTGAGTTACGTTGTTTTTTGGGGTTAACAGGATACTACAGAAAATTTGTCAAAAATTATGGCATTGTTGCACGGGCCCTCACCAATCTCCTTAAGAAGGGCCAATTCAGGTGGCATGAAGAAGCAGAGGCTGCCTTTGTTGCTCTAAAACAGGCCATGACAACCACGCCAATCTAGCAATGCCCAACTTCAACGACAATTTCGCTATTGAAACTGATGCATCGGGCGAAGGGATTGGAGTGGTATTATCGCAGCAGGGCAGACCAGTGGGCCTTCATGAGTCGGGCACTCAGGGTGACAAAGAGGTCTTGGTCCACATACGCCAAGGAAATGTTAGCAATTGTGGAAGCAATCTGGCTATGGCGTCCTTATCTACTGGGTCGGAAATTCTATATTCAAACGGACCAAAGAAGCCTAAAGTATTTTCTAGAGCAACGCATCACCACACCAGCCGATGCCCTCTCACGAAAGCAAGGAAGCCCCGTCCTCCATAATATTTTTATTTCTCAGGTTGACTTAGGGGAAGAGATTAAACAAGCGGCAACGGAGGACCCGTATATCCAGTCTATGGGCCTTCTAGCAACCAACCAACCCAACGGCCACTACGTGTGGCGCAATGGCCTACTTCATTACAAGAATAAGGTGATAGTACCAGCCAATCCAACCTTACGGGCCAAGCTGCTTCATGAGATGCATGACACCAAGGTGGGCGGCCACTCAGGCATATTGCACACCTACAAAAAATTGGGGCAACAATTTTATTGGCCGGGGATGCTCAAATCAGTCCAAGAGTATATTAAATGTTGCGTGGTGTGCCAGAAAATTAAAGCAGAAACCTTGGCGCCGGCAGGACTCTTACAACCCTTACCTATTCCATGCCAAGTATGGGACGACATCACACTTGATTTTATTGAGGGATTACCAACCTCGCAAGGCAATGATACCATCATGGTAGTCGTCGACAGGCTCAGTAAGTCAGCCCACTTCCTTAGTTGACACATCCATTTACAGCTAAGGGTATCGCAAAAAAATTTATGGAAGGCGTTCTTAAGCTACACAGAATGCCCAGATCAATCGTCAGTGACCGCGATCCCATTTTTGTGAGCAACTTTTGGCAAGAATTCTTCAAAATGTCGGGCACTAAATTGCAGCTCAGCTTCGCGTATCACCCACAGACCGATGGCCAAACGGAAGTCGTCAATCATTGCGTTGAACAATATCTCAGATGCTTTGTAAACCAATGGCCACGAAAATGGAGCTTCTATTTACCTTGGGCTGAGTACTAGTACAACACCACTTATCATATATTGACGGGAATGACCCCTTTCCAAGCACTGTTTGGAAGATTGCCACCCACCATTCCATCGTATAACGAAGGCTTCTCACCAGTGCATGAAGTTGATCAACAATTACTGAACCGAGATCAATTATTACAACAACTCAAGACCAATCTTGCACGCTCGGTTAACCGAATGAAACAATTCGCAGATCAAAAGAGAAAAGAAGTATCGTTTGAAGTTGGCGACTTAGTGCTTCTAAAACTACATCCTTATCGTCAGCAAATGATTTTTAAAAGGGTCCATCAGAAATTGGCTAGCCACTTCTATGGCCCCTACAAAATTCTGCAAAAAATTGGATCAATCGCCTATAAGCTTCAATTGCCAGAAGGGTCACGCGTCCATCCTGTTTTTCACGTATCGCTACTCAAACGATACAACACTCACAAAGACAATAGCATACATCACAGCACGGAGTTGCCACCATTCACTGATGACGGAGTCGTCGTGCTGGAACCTCAATCTATTTTAGATCACCGCTGGATAAAACAAGGGGCTCAGATTGTCGAAGAAAGTTTAGTTCAATGGAAAAATCTACCAGCAGAAGAGGCAACCTGGGAACCTACCAAATAGTTGTCGAAGATGTTCCCAGACATAGACCTTGAGGACAAGGATCCACGTAATTGGGGGGGAGGGGGGTATTGATAAACCACGAAAGTCAGCAAGGGCCCGTAGGCCAAATCCCAAATACCTGGGATACAGAAAGGTGGGACGTAGTGGACGAAGTTATGGGCACGTGAAGAAGGAACGTGAAGAAGGAAGCTTGACTGGGTCGCATGCAATTGCCAATTGCGAGTTTTACGTTGTTTTATTTCCATTGTTTATATTTCCGTTGTAATGCTCTGTTTTACTTGTGCATGTTCTGTTTTACGTGCAAGTCGGGTTTCAATTAATTAGCTACCAATTTTCCTTTAAGTTTGGGTTTTCCTTTAAGTTCGGGTTTCTTGTAAGTGGCCAACCTTCCACCCGTTGATGTACAGGGTATTTTAAGCCCAGAACTCAAAGCTATACTTGAGCGAAGAATAAAAAGAAAGGGACTTTACCTGTTACAGAAGTTCTAGTCCGTTGGCAGGGGCAAAAAGACGAAGATGCAACCTGGGAATCATTCTACAAAATGCGGAACTCCTACCCACACCTTGTGGGCAAGGTGTTTTAAATCGGTGGGGCTCTGTTACACGTCTAACCATAGGTGGCTGGGAAGGTAGTGTAGTGCGGCGGCATGAAGAGGTGAAGGGGAACTTGCGAAGTGGAAGACCGAAATGATGTAAGTCAAAAGTAGGGTTAGAGGGATAAAGATGTTGGAGTATTATGGGTCGTTGATCTGTTGAAAGGCTGAGATGGAGCCAGCATGATAAAGTGAAGATGAAGGAAAGGTTCTAGAAGATGTAATCTGGAAATAAAGACGTTATTGCTATTATTTGTTGCCTGATAGCTTAATTGTCTTTTTACTAAAATATTGTTATGAGTGTCAGATACTTAGTCCTTTGGACGGTATCAATTTCTATTATGCAAATTGTTGAATGAAATTTCATCTTCTTTCTCTTATTCTTTGGAGGTTCTCACCCTCTAAGTGAGTCTTCGTTCCTTCTGGGTACCTGATTGTTACAAGTGGTATCAAGAGACTTCAATTCTCCATTACATTTCTATTTTTCTCAACGCTTACTCTAATGGCTGAGGGTACTCGTCTTACACAATTGCAAGAGGGATTAAACTCCCTTAAGAACTCAACCGAAACCCAATTCAAAAATACAGAAACACAATACAAGTCCCTGGAAGCTGATGTGAAAGCCGTCCACCAGAAGCTGGCTGTGTTGGCAATGGAGCTGCAGAAACAAAATAAGTAAAGAAACCGTGAGGATTCATCATCAGGTAACCAAGTTAATTCTAAACTTCCTTTAGTCCCTGCTGGTGATATAATGACTCGCTCAGTCAGATTGGATTTTCCCAACTTCAGTGGGGAAGATCCGAATGGCTGGCTGTATAAGGTATCACAATTCTTTTCCTTCCATAATACCTTACCACAGGAGCGTCTCAAATTAGCTTCCTTTCATATGCATGGGAAGGCACTTACATGATGGTTTCAGGATCTTGATGAATCAGGAGTGTTGGGTGATTGGGATTCGTTTGTGAAGGCATTGTTGATTCGTTTTGGTCTAGTTGTTATGATGACCCGATGGAAACCTTAACTAGACTAAAACAAACAGGTTCAGTTGAGGAGTATAAGTCTCAGTTTGAAACTCTTTCAAACAGGCTACGTGGCCTTTCCAAGACTTATAAATTGAGTTTTTTCCTTAGCGGACTTCGTGATGAGATCCGCCTTCCGGTTCGCATGTTTAACCCCCACAATCTCCTGACTGCCTATAGTTTAGCCAAAATCCAAGAAGAAACAGTTAATCTCACCAAAAGATCTCCCAAGTTTTTTACCCCTAATCTAGAACCTGGACTACTCAAGCTACCCTTCAAGACCCCTGAAATTCCCAAACCACCACAAAGAACCCTCCCAATCCAGAAAATTAACCAACACCAAATGCGTGAGAGACGAGAAAAAGGACTTTGTTATTATTGTGAATCTAAGTGGAGTCCAGGCCACAAATGTCAAAAGCCAAAATTATATTTGATTGAAGAAATTTATGAGGAACCCATACCTGAGACAAAAGAAGAAGAGAAGGAAGAAAACAAGGAGTTAGAAAGTGTTTTGGTGGATTTTGGTGGTTCCAATGGCAACCCTGCCATATCTTTGCATGCCATCACTAGCTCTATAAACCCAAGAACCATGCGCATTAAGGCTATGGTTGGTAATTGTTGGATTGTGGTTCTTATTGACACAGGCAGTACCCACAATTTCTTAGATCCGGAAGTACTAAGAAAGACTCAATTACCTTTAGAAGAATCTGTGAAGGTGCAAGTGAAAGTGGCAAATGGTGACATGGTGAGTAGTGAAGGTTGGGTCCTGAAAGTGCCTCTGTTTATACAGGGCCTACACATTGAACCCGAAGCTTATATATTAAGCTTAGCTGGTTGTGACATGGTATTGGGAGTGGCTTGGTTACAAACTATAGGCCCTATTTTTTGGAATTTTCAAGAATTAACAATGCAGTTTGATGTGGCAGGAAAAATAGCAACACTCAAGGACTTAATTAATTCGAAAGTGATAGAACAAGGTAAAGTACCTGCCAGCATTAGTTTGGAGCACAAAAGGGTGGTGTTGCACCTTTTGGAAGGCACCACAACATCCACTGACCTGCTGCCATCTGCACCAATCCAGCAACTATTACAACAATTTCATGATGTCTTTTCTGAACCCAAATCCCTCCCACCCCATAGATCCCACGACCACTCCATTGTATTACAGCCTGGAGCTAAACCTGTTTCAGTTAGACCCTATCGTTATCCTTTTTTTCAGAATGACGAAATTGAAAAAATTGTGAAAGAGTTACTGACTACAGGGGTTATCCAACCTAGCCAAAGCCCTTATTCCTCCCCTGTGTTGTTGGTAAGGAAGGCAGATGGGTCTTGGAGGCTTTATGTTGATTACCGGGCCCTTAACAATGTGACAGTTAAGGACAAATACCCAATACCGGTGCTGGAGGAACTTCTAGATGAACTATGCAGTGCCACAATTTTTTCAAAGCTGGATTTGCGATCTGGTTACCACCAGATCAGAGTGCGACAAGAAGACATCCCCAAAACAGCCTTTCGTACTCACGAAGGCCACTATGAGTTTTTAGTCATGCCTTTTGGCTTGACTAACGCTCCCTCTACATTCCAAAGTTTAATGAATGCTATTTTTAAACTGTATTTACGAAAATTTATCCTTGAATTTTTTTATGACATTTTAGTTTACAGCAAGACGGAGGAGGAACACTTACACCATTTGGCCGTAACTTTGGAGATCTTGAGGGAGCACCAGCTCTTTGCCAAGAGATCGAAGTGCAGTTTTGGCAGCCCTGAAGTAGCATACTTAGGGCACTTCATCTCAGCTCAAGGTGTCAAAGCTGATCCTGAGAAGTTAAGGGCCATGGTTGAATGGCCAAGACCATCGACTCTCAAGTCATTAAGGGGTTTTTTGGGCCTTGCCGGGTACTACCGACGTTTTATCAAAGGCTATGGGGGTATTGCAGCCCCCTTGACAGACCTATTAAAAAAGAATGGTTTTCATTGGAATTCAGGGGTTGAGTTAGCATTTATGCAGTTGAAAGATGCAATCATGAAACCGCTTGTGTTGGCACTACCTAACTTCTCCCTTCCCTTCCACATAGAGTGTGATGCCTCGGGAAGAGAAGTGGGTGCAGTTTTATTGCAGCAAGGACATCCCATTGCCTTTTACAGCCAGGCTCTAAAAGGCAGGGCTTTATTATTGTCAACGTATGAGAAGGAACTATTTGCACTGGTTTCTGCAGTGCAACGATGGAGGCCTTACTTGTTAGGAGCCCAGTTTGTGGTGAAAACGGACCAGCAAAGTGTAAAATTTTTGCTGGATCAGCGTGTGGGTACGCCTACGCAGCAGCGGTGGGTTTCCAAGCTAATGGGGTATGATTTTTTAATTGAATATAAACGAGGCAAGGATAATCGAGCAGCGGATGCTTTTTCACGAAGATTTGAGGAGGAAAATCCAGCAGCTATGGCCTTAACTATGGTCTTAGTCCCTACTCTAGAACTAGTTGATGAGTTGCAGGGACTTTATTCTGTTGACACAGATATTCAGAAGCTGCTGCAGCAGCTGTCTCAAGGGGCCTTAACCCCCCATTACACTTTGAGGAATGGACTTTTGTACTATAAGGGCAAGCTTTGCATTCCCAATTCGAAACCCTTCAAGCTGAAACTCTAGGAGGCCCTTCACAACAGCCCCACAGGAGGTCATTCAGGGTTTGACAAGACTTTACACAGAGTGCGAAGGGAATTCTTTTGGCAAGGACTCAAGGCCGATGTGAAGAAGTTTATTCAACAGTGTGATGTTTGTCAGTGTGTAAAACCAGATAATACCTTACCCAGTGGCCTGTTGCAACCCCTTGACATTCCTTCTACACCATGGACTAAAATTACCATGGATTTTATAGAAGGATTACCCATGTCTCAAAGATATGACTGTGTTTGGGTTGTGGTGGACCGTTTAACTAAATACAGTCATTTCATTCCCTTATCCCACCCGTATACAGCATCCACCTTAGCCCAACTCTTTATCAAACATATCTTCCGTCTCCATGGTTTACCTAACTCTATTGTGTCGGACAGGGACAAGAGTTTCACCAGCAAATTTTGGGAGGGAGTTGTTTAAACAACAGGGAATTAAACTGGCTTATAGCACAGCTTATCACCCCCAGACTGACAGTCAGACTGAAGCTGTTAACAAGGCCTTGGAGAACTACCTACGCTGCTTTGTGGGGGATCATCCCAAAGATTGGGTACTTTGGATTCCCTTGGCCGAATGGTGGTACAATACCACCAAACATGCCTCCACTCAACTCACTCCATTCCAAGCTCTATACGGCTACCCCCATCCCAAGTTAGTAAATTACCTGCCTGGCTCCTCCCTCATCGAAGCCGTGGATTTATCCCTGCAGTCCCGAGATCAAATCATACAGCTGTTGCGCCATAACCTGCAAAAATCACAAGATAGAATGAAGAAATATGCGGACTTGAAACTAAAGAAGAAAACTTTGAAGATTGGAGACTGGGTTTTTGTGAAACTCCAACCTTATCGTCAGAAATCCTTAGCCCAAAGAAGAAATGCCAAACTGTCTCCCCGTTTCTACAGCCCATTTCAGGTGATTGAAAGCGTCGGTGAGGTCGCCTACACAGTGGACTTGCCAGCCTCATCACAAATCCACCCTGTTTTTCACATCTCCCTACTAAAGAAACGAGTAAGCCCAGATCAAACACCATAGCCAACCTTCCACCAGTTGATGTACAGGGTATTTTAAGCCCAAAACCCGAAGCTATACTTGAGCGAAGAATGAAAAAGAAAGGGACTTTACCTGTTACAGAAGTTCTAGTCCGTTGGCAGGGGCAAAAAGACGAAGATGCAACCTGGGAATCGTTCTACAAAATGCGGAACTCCTACCCACACCTTGTGGGCAAGGTGTTTTAAATCGGTGGGGCTCTGTTACACGTCTAACCGTAGGTGGCTGGGAAGGTAGTGTAGTGCGGCGGCATGAAGAGGTGAAGGGGAACTTGCGAAGTGGAAGACCGAAATGACGTAAGTCAAAAGTAGGGTTAGAGGGATAAAGATGTTGGAGTATTATGGGCTGTTGATCTGTTGAAAGGCTGAGATGGAGCCAGCATGATAAAGTGAAGATGAAGAAAAGGTTCTAGAAGATGTAATCCGGAAATGAAAGCGTTATTGCTATTGTTTGTTGCCTAAGGGCTTAATTGTCTTTTTACTAAAATGTTGTTATGAGTGTCAGATACTTAGTCCTTTGGACGGTATCAATTTCTGTTATGCAAATTGTTGAATGAAATTTCATCTTCTTTCTCTTATTCTCTGAAGGTTCTCACCCTCTAAGTAAGTCTTCGTTCCTTCTGGGTACCTGATTGTTACAAAACCTCACCATCAATAACTTTTGCTGGTCTCTGTGAAACCACAACCTCCGGAAGGGCCTGGGGCAACTACGCAGCCATATCAGCAAATGTCCGCAGTCGCCCAACCATCGCCTGGGAGTCCGAATGGCCCATGGCGGTAGCCAAGAGAGGCGCACATCGCACAAAACAAAAGCCCTAGCAGTGCTCCAAAAAGGAAATACCAAAAAGCCCCTTGGAGAGCCCAGTACTATTAGGAGCTTGCAATTATTGTGTCATTTTGTTATTAAGTCCATTCTCATAACAAGTGATTATTTTTTATCACAAATAATTGATTACAAATATTAATTTTTCATATAGTACATGTGAAATTTTCTTTGGCAGGTGAAGCTAGCGAAGGGATCAATTGATGGTCCTAGCAGGTAATACAGATGGTTTCTTTCTGACTATCACCGATTAAGATTCTGATCATGACCCCATAGAAAATTCATAATATTCAACAACATTTTAATATTATATGTATATATAACATGACAAACATTATCAGAATATTCAACAATATATATATATATATTTATATATAACGATTAACATCATAGATTATGTTAGAAGAGAGTTTCGAGAGTCCTACTTAATAAAAAATAGCAGCTTTCATATAATAATTAGCAACAGCACAGTAATTACCCGTGATTTTTACAAATGAAGGAAAGCACAACGAAAAACACATATATAAGCACACACATGACACAAAAAAAACCAACATTCCTAGCTAATTAATGAAGATCAAACTGAAGCCTTGATTATAATTATTTGGTCAAATTTCATACTGAGAAATTGCTTGACTGGTAATTGTCATTCTAGCCCTTGCTAGCTTGCTTGCTTGAAAAGCATATTCTGCGACCGGAAAAGGAACCTCTTAGAACAGAATGCTGAGCGGAATATATCCAACCAAAGGGCATAATGTAGGATAACAAACAAACTAATTGGAACGGCAGGCGCCCCAACAATTATACGGATCGGAACACCTGTTTTGCCTTTAAAGACCAAGAAACAGGCTGCAGTGAAGGCTATCAGCATGCCTATTATTGAGATTAAAAGCGTAGAAAGTCCAATAGCCAACCTACGAGGTAATGATACGAGGAAATCCTTTTCCGTGTAGCGTGATGTGAGAATTGACAAGAAAACTAATATTGAAGACGAAGAGAATAACATTGCTACCGCATCTGATATGAAGAATACCGTAAACCAGTTGCTTTCCAGAAATATAGGAATGCCTGTTTCTTGATTGTTGCCACCCGGTACTGTGAAGGCAGCTGGAAAAACT
This sequence comes from Juglans regia, assembly GCF_001411555.2. NCBI lineage: Eukaryota > Viridiplantae > Streptophyta > Magnoliopsida > Fagales > Juglandaceae > Juglans > Juglans regia. The sequence goes on along the minus strand of NC_049915.1, from coordinate 2,538,444 downwards.
ACAGTAGCAATCAGTGCTGCCACGAGCATGCAAGAGTTTGCCGTGCCCTTCATCCACTTTTCACCATTCTTCTGTAGTTCTTCATGGGTCTTCACAAAAATATCCCTAGGTGCTTTTCCTTTTCTATTCTTCATGTTCACATATGACTTCGGCACGATCTTTTCTATTTCCTGCAATAACCAATTACTTGTGAACTAAAAAACATTGAAAGGGGAGACCATGCAATAAGTGTGCGACGAGAAGAAAAGAAGTTGACATGATATTTAACACCCGTACGTACATACTTGAAACCACAACAACTCTCGTTGCATTTGAAGGGCTGCTCCTGATACGATATTCAATCGATCTGAAGAAGGCAATTCTCCAGCTAAGTGGAGCATGTCACTACAACACAATTGCTTTTTAGTGACGGTTGGGAAATTGTGACAGTCCCTAGACCGTCACTAAAAGGCATTTTCTGTGACAGTTTTTGGAAACTGTCACTAAAGATAGAATGAGATTTTTTTACATTCGAACGTATGGGAAATATGCGTTCGAACGTCACATATACGTTCGAACGTTATGTCTGTTTACGTTGGAACGTAAAATGTTTTGGCGCAACCGTTCGAATGTTATTAATTTTACGTTCGAACGTAAAATGTTTTCCGCCAACATGCGAACGTTAATTACTAACGTTCGAACGTTCATTGTAAATTTAAATTAAATGACTTTAATTTAAAAATTATGTATTTTTATTGTGCATAATTTGTGAACAAGTCTAAAAAATTGAATTGTATATATTTATATATACACACTTTGTAATATATAAATATATATTATTGATTTATATATATTTGAAATGCAGTGATTTAGTATTAAAGTTGAAAACTATAACACCAAAGAAGATTAAAAATTGAAATGAAAAAACGATAAAAATATTCCATAATATTTTTCGTTACAAATATTAAAAATAAAATACAAAAATTGATAGAACGTAGTAAACAACAGTCAGATGATAACGTTATCCGCAAAAGTCGAACTCCGTACTTCCTCAGTCAAGGTATCAACCTTGTCGTTGAGGATAGTTACACGATGGGTGAGTTCGGCAACAGACGCCGATATAGCCTCGAGCGATCGATCGATCTTATGATCAATATGCGCAGTCAGCTGTGAGATGACCGCATCAACCCAAGCAGGCCGCACATCTCCTGCAGATGTACTCGGCGTATGCTGACTACTACTCCCGACATGACCTGGCTCAGGCTGCGTCGGAGGAACTAGATCCTCTACAGGGGGTGGCTGACGTCCCCTCGCCTGTCCAATGCTACGCCGATGCGTGGTCATGTCGAGGGGGCTCATCTGATCTTTGACCCGCTCCTCTGGCTGGGTCGGCACTCCCCGTGCAAGTAATAGTCGGCTGATGAGGACACCATATGGGAGATTATCCGTGGAGACGATGCTCGCCTCGTAACGGATCCTCTCAAAAATGTGCAGTGGCAAATCTATAGGATCTCCACGTGCCACTCGTATCAAAAATTGTGCCCGAAGCCGACTAAATGTGGTTTTATGAGCCACAGGATCGACATTTGTTGCAACAATAAGGTGCAACATGCGGAAGAAATGCAGCAGATGGTTCTGGTTGAAGGCGTTCTTCCGCTCGATCTGCATGCGATCCCTCCCGGTGAGGATGTAGAAATCTTCGTCTCGGTCATCATCCCGAGCCTCGACGCCAGTATCCTCAGCCTCTGACTGGCCTGCATCATCGGCTGATGCTGGCTCACATCCCCGGCCAGTAGATGATGCAGAAGTGCCTACATCCTCACGGGGTGTTGAGTGTGTAAATGTCTGAGCACCTCGATGAATCCCGATGTGCTCGCCGATGACATCTGCCGATACCTCAATGGAAACACCGCGTACAGTCACGGTGTGAGAGGATGCATCCGGAGGCATGTCACACATCCCCATATAGAATTCTTGAACCATTGAGGGGTATACCTTCCCCCTCAATGTGCAGATATTTCCCCAGCCTCTACTGAGGAAAACATCTCTTAGGTTCGTCTGCTGCCAACAGAGTTCGTCGAACTCATTAATTAAGACCTCTCTCTCTACCATAACAGTACGAGCTCCGATACGGGCAGTGTCCGACGTGGCTCCTTCCCTCCCTCGTTTTCGTGTATGCAGTGGAAGAGCCATATCCTGAAAATAGAAAAGGAAAAAAAAATTATTTAGAATAATGCATTTTTTTGTATTAATTTTAAGATGCTCTGGATTAACGTTCGAACGTTTTATCTTTAACGTTCGAACGTTAAAGATAAAAACGTTCGGACGTTAATTTATACGTTCGCACGTAAAATAATGTAAATAAATTTACGTTCAAACGTAAAACAAATACGTTCGAATGTACAGATGTACGTTCGAACATAAGCAGTAAACAAATACGTTCGAATTTAAGTTCGAACGTATTTGTTTTACGTGTGAACGTAAATATGAACGTCCGAACGTCGAAGCATGAATAATGTAGAAAATCACTACGTTCGGATGTTATAATTAAACGTCCGACCGTATGTGATTTACGTGCGAAAGTAAATATTAACGTTCGAACATATGTCGTTTAATAATATTCACGTCCGAATGTAAGACGATTAACGTTCGAACATGGAAGCTGTAACGGCTCGGTAATTTAAACGTCGTACGTTCGAATGTCTTGGTGAAACGTTCGAACGTTTCGACGCAGAATGGCTGAGTCGACTCAGCCATTATTGAAATCTCGAAAATTTCTCTACAAGGGTCTAAATGCCGAAATGTCACCATGTAAATGAAGTATACACTTCAAGAAACATTTCTACGGTGACTATTCGGCCAATGACTGGTCGTGGTGGCCGGAAAATGAAGTTGAAAATCCGGTAATATTTATCCGGTTTTAAACCAAACTCAATCCAAATGTCAATCTAAATCTCAATAAAATACATGTTATTTGCATAAAAGATGAATGCCTACCTTTTAGTGACGGTTGTGGCGGAGTTGACGGCGGCGGTGACGGCGGCGTGGCGGCAAATAACGGAGAAGACGATGGATACGGGCAGGGAAATGCGTTTCGACGTTCGGTTTTGGCCTTATATACATAGAACGTTCGAACGTACTTATTATTACGTTCGAACGTTTGTCAATATAATATATTATATTATAAATGTTTAAGTTATATATTAGGATGTTATATAATATTATTGACAATTAGATTATTGGTTTTTTTGTGAGTGCTTCTTATATTTATAAAGTTTAGCAATATATAAAATCCGCTCCGACTCCGACTCCGACTTGTCGGAGCGGAGTCGGAGCGGAGTCGGATTTTTTTATTATTTTTTTTTATTTTTTTTAACTTCATATTTGACCCACTTTTTTTTTAAAAAAAATTTGTGAGCATTTAAATTTCAATTTTCTCAACATTACCTGTGGGAATTAATTAAACTTTTGATTATAACAAGAAATACAACTAAATAAAACAAGTAACATAATAACATGCATTCAAAAATTAAAAAGAAAGTCCTATTGCAATAGAAACGACGCCGTATTGTATAGTAATATACTAACTAATATAAATCTATTTTATATATTATATATATATGAAAATTTATAAAAAAAATGAATGATATATATTATTATATATGAATATTAAAAAAAAAGCACCGAAATATTAATAATAAACTAATATACTTGATATATATATATATATACATATATATATTAAATCTCTAATCTCTTATACTTCATATATATATTATATAAATATTAGTTATACTAATAATTATATTAGTATTAGTTATTATTAATACTATATATTATAGTATTATACTAATAGTGATATTAATACTATATCACTATTATAGTGATTAGTATAACTATATTAGTATTAGTTATAGTGATTTAGTATAACTATATAATATATTAGTATAAGTTATAATACTATAAGTTATAACTGTAGTCTATATTAGTATTAGTATTAGTTATAGCGATTAGCATAACTATATATTAATATTTGCTATAGTGATTTTAATTTAGTATAACTATATAATAGTATTAGTATAAATATTATTATATTACACTAGCTATATCACTGATAGTATTAGTATACTAATGTCTAATACTAATATATCACTATAGTTAATAGTATCACATAGTAATATAGTATTAGTAATTAATACTATAGTGCTTTATATAGTAATTTATATATAGGCTTAAAGTGGTTTACTAATAGTATTAGTATTAGGCCATAAATCTAATTATTATACTAATGTATATTAGAATTACTAATATATTTATCAAAATGAATATGTTGAGAATTTATTAGGTCAAAAAATATAATTAATACAAGATATTGTTATATAAAATTGATATGAATAATACTTTAGTTATTATACATTAGTATTATATGTTATTATAAATTTATAGATTAGTGTTTATCCATTAGTATATGTATTACAATATTACATGTTGATGTTATTATGCATCTTAGTGTTTATAGTATATTATATATACATTAGTAGTACATGCTATTATATTTATACATTAGTAATTTAGAACAACATGGTAGTAATATTGTAAATTTTTAGTAGTATGATATTTACATATAGTCATATACTAAACTATTATTAGTAAATTTAGTCTTAATATTATAGTATAAATATATTATTTAACTAGTATAAATATAAGTAATTTAGAAAAACACATATTTTGTGCATAATATATAAATTATATTATGTACAAAATACTATACAATGTAGTATATATATTATATTATAAGTTAAGTATAATAGGAATATTACGTTCGAACGTTTGAAGTTAACGTTCGAACGTTAAAGTAAGAGGCGGGAATTTTCCCGCTCGATGTTTAATATCTGTGTGATTATTTAGACGTAAGGACGTTTATACTATACGTTCGAACATCAAATCCGTCAACGTTCGAACGTTAGTCAAATTAGTGCGGGAGATTTCCCGCTCAAATATGGTAACACTTTCATGAAATGTACGTTCGGACGTTTAAGTAGTATGTTCGAACGTTTATCTATAAATCTACAAACGTTCGAACGAGAAATTGTGATACATTGAACATATATGAGGAAAGTGCGGGAACTTTCCCGCTAGATTTCATGTTATATCATAAGAAGGGTACGTTCGAACGTGTATTTTAAACGTCCGAACGTTCTGGGCGGGAATAATTTTAGAATTAACGTTCGGACGTTTAAAGTTAACGTTCGAACGTTTAAACTAATAATTTTAGAACTTAATCAGTACGCGCACGGGAGGATGCCTATTATTTCTTTTCTCCCGTGCGCGCAACAGAAAGAGAGAAGAGAGAGAGAGAGAGAGAGAGATTTAGAGTGAGAGAGAGTTGAGTTAGAGAGTGAGAGAGAGGTGAGTTTTGGTAAGATAATATTTTTATTTCTTGTCTTTATTTAAATTTTATGATATTTATAAAATGTGTTTTTGTTATAGAATATTTCTAATAAGTTTGTGTTGTATTTTTTTGAAGGATTGCTTGTTTTGGGAAGTTTGAAGATTTTGATTTGTAAGAGGATATTGTGAGTGCTAGGTATATTTCTAAACTTTATCAATATGTTGTTGTGATTTGATGCTTACTTTTTATCATATTGTGATTATTGTTTGTATAGTTTGTAAATAGTTTGTGAGTTATTCTAAATATGTTGTGATATAAATTTGAAATATTGTGTTTATTATTAAAAATATATTGTCATTAGGCTTTGTTAATACATGTTTATTGCTTATTCAAGTTTAGAAATATGTTAATACATGTGGCATGTTATTTTGTGAATATATTGTGAGTTATCACTTTTATATGTTGTGATATGGATTTGATATATTGTGATAATAGTATTTAAGTATGATAATTAAATATTTATAATAATAATTAATATATAAGTAATAACAAGCATAAAAGTAACTCTTTAAGAATTATAATAATTAAAATTATTGTATAACCATTGAAATTTAAGTATGATAATTAAATATTTATAATAATAATTAATATATAAGTAATAACAAGCATAAAAGTAACTCTTTAAGAATTATAATAATTAAAATTATTATATAACCTTTGAAATTTAAGTATGATAATTAAATATTTATAATAATAATTAATATATAAGTAATAACAAGCATAAAAGTAACTCTTTAAGAATTATAATAATTAAAATTATTGTATAACCTTTGAAATTTAAGTACGATAATTAAATATTTATAATAATAATTAATATATAAGTAATAACAAGCATAAAAGTAACTCTTTAAGAATTATAATAATTAAAATTATAGTATAACCTTTGAAATTAAGTATAACAATTAAAATTATACTTTAAGAATAATGATCTTGTACACAACGAGGGAATATAATCTTAAAGAAATGTTGAAATTTCAATTTAATTGCTTGACTGTCATAGTCTCTTCGGCCTTGAGAGTTGTCAAGGTCGGACAGTTTGTGACGGTTAAGTAATTAGACTAAAATTTAAACATTTCTTCAAGATTATTCTCTCTCGTTGTGTACAAGACACGAAACGTAGGGTCACATAAATTTTGGCGAGTTGTACAAAAATTTGTTCCTCGAAATATATATGAAGCAGGAACGAGTGCAGATTACGAGAATAGTGGAGATGAAGATGACAATCCGATTGTTGAGGCATACCAGGAAGATGGAGAGGGTATTAACTTGTTTGTTGACCTCGGTGCACTCGAGTTGCTCCCCTTGTGTAGAGATGATGTCCCACCCGTACATCTCGACCCGTCTGTATTAAATGATCATTCAATTCAAGTCAGTTTGGAGGAAGATGAAGAAGACGAGTCAGAAGATGAATACGAATCAGAATCCGGGCATGAGGTGGATAATGATGATGAAGATGTTATTGATGGAGATTCTGAAACAACTATGGAAAATTCATCTGAAGAGTAAAAGTACTAAATATTTTATTTATATAGGTGACTATAAAATATCTTAAATTTTCATAATTTCTTCTAATTAATTTTCTTTGATATAATTAATTATTTTAAAGAATGCCGCCAAAACGACAACGAAGAAATGTGCCTCCGCCAAGTCCAAGTCCTGAATCCATTGAGGACTCCCCACTCGAGGAATCCGTTCCTGAAGATCAAGCTAACACAGAAGAGAACAACAGCCAGTCGACACCTACCAGTAAGGAATAATTATATATATTGTTAATAATTTTTTCTCAATAACTATATAATTATAATTATAGTATATCTATTATTATCATGTAGTTGATGCATCTGCACGTCGCGGTCGTGGCTATACACGTGGAATCTCTCTTGAAAAAAATAGAAGGCACGGTAAACTGAAGGTCACAATTCCTGATAATTCCACTGGAGGAGTGGATGATAGTGCAGCAGCGCTTTCCTCCTATATTGGCACAGTAGTTCGAGCTTATGCTCCATTTTATGTGCGCTCATGGCGAGATGTTCCGAATGAGATTAAGGAGCACATTCGAAGTCGTGTGCTGGTGAGTTTACTTTTCAGTACATTTTTTTCACTTAGATTAATCTATTATATTTTTTACCTGATTCCCTTGTTAGGATGAATTCGACCTCGACTTTAGCCGTAGCGAGGATTTGAGAACCGTGAATGAGTTGATGGCTACACTATTCCGACGTCACAAAGGACGATGTCATGACCACTTCAAGAAGTTTGAGGCGTTGGAAGAGGCTGCGCAGTCTCCTTTTCAGCAGATGAAGTTAGATGATTGGAGAAAGTGTTGTGATCTTTTCGCATCTCCAGATTATCAGGTATTTTACATTTATATCTTTAAATTATTTACATTCATATTCGTTTTATACATTATATGTATACATATTACAATTAACATTTTTAATATATTTTGTAGCACTTGAGTTCTACAAATGCACAGAATAGATCCGTTCTGACTGTCCACCATCGTGCCGGTTCAAGGTCATTCCACCGTCTTGCTGAAAAAATGGTAATTAAAAAATTATAGAATTTATTTATTTTCCTGATATTCTTTCTGATAAGTACTAACATTATCTTTTTAAAATTGCTAATATTGTCGCTTTGTTAGAAACGTGATGATCCTGAAAACTTTTCCCTCATTCATGTCTATGCTGCTGCTCACACTAATGAGCATAGTGAGTGGATGGATCCTGTCGCTGCAGATAATTATGTAAGCAGTGTTAATTTTGTTAAATAAATTTTTTATAGAACATTTTAATAGTTTATTTCTTATTTCTATTTCTTTTAATAAGTTACTAATTATTTACGATCATTACCTTTTAAATTGCAGAACAAAATGTTGGAGATGCAGTCGACTTCTGCGGAATCCTCTCCTAGTGACATAGACATATTCACCCAAGTGCTCGGGCCGCAGTCTAGTATGGCAAGAGGTTTGGGACGATCTATCAAGCATAAATGTTCATCCTCCTCAACCTCATCGGCTTCACAAATTAATAATCTTACAGCAGATTTAGAAGCTGCACGGCGTGAGAATGAGTATATGAGGTCGAGACAGCAAGAGTTAGAGTCTCTCTTAGAACGACAGTCTCATTTAGAGACGCGTTTGCGGGACCAACAGAGAGACCAGGAGGAAAGAATACGCAGTGAAGTGCAAGAGCAAGTGCAACGAGAGATGATGGTGCAAATGGAGCGTGTTATGTCGTTGCAACAGAATCCCCGTGGGCGAGGGAAAAAGAAGAAATAAATTTTATCAATATTTTTGACTAGTTTTAATATCTAATTTTGTACTTTTATAAGACATTGTTACTTCTTAATTGGGTATGTAATATGATACTATTGGTATTTTGTTTTTAAATTTTATGAAATTAGTATTTCTGATCTGTACGTTTGAATGTAAATAAAAATCGTTCGAACGTTGGTTCACACTGTACCAAACGTTCGAACGTAAATACAATTGAATCGTTCGAACGTTAAATCGACTAACGTTCGAACAAAGAACTTGCATTCGGACGCTCCTTCGTTTACATTCGAAATAACGTCCGAACATTAAACGCGCTACGTTTGAACATTTACGTTTACGTTAGAACAAATATTCGAACGTTTATTGTAATTAACGTTCGGACGCATTAACATGCGAACGTAAATATGATACGTTCGAACGATATACAACAAACGTCAACTTCTCTCATTCAAACGCCAATCGGGTCGGGTATAACGTCCGAACGTTTAATTGTACGTCCGAACGTGATTTTCTGTGACAGTTCATAACCGTCACAAAAAAGGAACGTTCGAACGTTGTACCGAACGGAACACTTCCAACCATCACTAAAAATATTTTTTGTGACGGTTGAACAATAAACCGTCACCAAATGTTTTCTGTGACGCACTTTACGTGACGGTCATGGTGACGGTTTCAAACCGTCACCAAATATGTTTAGTGACGGTTTGCCATTTTTTTGTGACAGTTTCCTCTGTCACAAAATACACATTCTGTTGTAGTGTGTTGTTTTGCGTTTTGGTACAAACGGTTGCAAGGTTGCCCTTTAAAACACCTATCTCATATATTAAATTAAAAACACGCTCTTGTCGATGTTTAATAGCAACGTGAAATAAAGTTCCATATCCCACGTCAACTTGCCATATGAGATCGGGATAAGAGCGTATAAGTATAACTAGAAATTCAACGTTCCCTACTTGTGCAGCTTCGCGAAGTAGTTGCATATGATACTGAACTGCAGTTGACGAGAAATTTTCGTCCCCAAGCTCTTTCCAAAGGCAGTAAACTAAATGATGGGCTGATGCTTGCATCATGGCTTTGTTGCAGAACCGACCTCTGAAGCCTATTTAGGATTAAGAGAAGAACGTTCGGTTAAAAAGAAATATTAATTCTATATGCCAAAGGAATATATATGAAATAAATGATTAAATTCACACATGAAATTTTCTAGACATAAACTCTACACTCACTACTTAAAAATATGTAATTTTATTTTTTTATTCTCATATTTTATGAAATATAAAATATGAAATATTAAGATAAAAAAATAAAATTATATATTTTTAAATAGTATCAAGTGAAATTTCTACGTAGCACTGCTCTTCATACATCTCCATCAACTCCTAAACTTTAATTTAAGACTTATCGGCCAATGCTTCAACGTCATATCCATTTAATTATTTGCCAATATATATATAATATATGATGTAGCACGAGACGGGTCCCGATAAGGTGATCAATTTTGTTTGTTTTTTATTGCTATTTTTTTATACCCTTAAAAATTTAGTTTTAAAAAAAAATTCACAATATCACTAAAAAATACTTCTTTAATCACTATATAAAATAAAAAAAGAATTATCAGGCCACAATTGAGACGACCCAACTGTGGTGAGAATAGCATTTTTCTATATATATATATATATATAGCATGGCTCGTATAAAATTGACGTAGCTTATATTCGCAAGAATTAATTATATATATGTGCTCGATTATAGTACTGATGATTGCACTACAATTTGAAAACTTAGCGACTAACTATATATCTTAAGAGTCTCAGAGATTAACGTCTTCATATATGCAAGCTAATTTGTTGACTAGCTAGCAAATCGCACTGAGAAGAAGAATTAAAGAATTAATATAATGGCCTCCTATCTTTCTACTTCCCAATGCCACGTGGGGTATAAAATTATGCGTGAACAACAAAATACGAGATAACTTCGGCCTAATGGCAGCTGCACTCTACCACAACGTAGAAGGCACACCTCGGATCTATGCATGATGAACAACAAAATATGAGCGAGATGAACCGTCTGTAGGAGAAGCACCAGCAGCCCTACTGGAGGATTTCAACTTTTTGACATACATGCATACATACATATAAATAGAAACTCACAAGTTATAATTAGTTTGGGTTGGAAATTAACTAACAGGAGTTTAAGCATTTTTCCCATACTGATGGCCGACTTTTGTTGCCAATTATTTCTGAAGGTTTTCTGGCCAACATTTCCAATGGATCCCAGAGAAGTTTCTTTTCTTCATGTTCTAACTTTAGAGTATCCAGAATTTTGAGTGCCGTATCTGTTCATAAAAATCAAATTAATATGATCATTTTCTTATATATATGGCAAGTCATGTGAAATCTCTATGATATACTTTTTAAGAATTAAAACTTCATGATCAGGTCAAACAAAAGGTAATTAATCGGTATTGTAAATAATTTTGTCATTGTTATTTAGCATATAATTTTAACTAACTACCATCTAATTGAGTTAATATATATAAATATATATATATATATATTATATGAAGTTATTTATGAAAAGCGTGTCATATTACGTACAAGATGCATTGCTCATAATTAGTTGTCATATTACGTACAAGATACTTGCAAGTATTGATGCCTAGAACATTATACGTACCATACAAATCACTGGAAATACTAGCCATAAGGAGCTGCATGAGATCTGCAGACGCCAAGCCATCAATAGGAGTCACAGAGTATAAATACGACACCATGTCTCTATTTCCAGTACTCACTATTGCCACAAAAAGTGGCAAATTATAGATGCAATCCGGAAATATCGATGGCAGATTTCTGTTCTTTTTCACCATCTCCTCTGCAATTGTTACGATTTCTGATTGAGCGGCAAAATAAAGGGCCGTGCAGTTTTGGTTGGTTGTCAATTCTAATTCTTTTGGTGTCATCAATTTCACCAGTTTTTTTACAAAACGGGTGCGTTTCGCAGCTGCGGCATTGTGAAGAGCTGTCCCTTGCTCTTTTGTTATGGGGGCTCCAACGCAGTTTGGATATTTCTGGATAAAAGCTTCAGCAGCTTTCTAGTCATCTTCTAGGGCAGCTCGAAGGAGAGGAGCATAAAAGGCACGAGATGATCGAGATAATGAGCTTTCATCCTCTTCCATTTTTTCGATGATCTTTTCTAACATTGAAAATTAAAAGAATCAATACGATATCATGAGATGCTGAAATTAGTTAGTGAGCACGAATTAATAGACAATATATGGTGACCATTGCGTGAAAAAAATCAGAGAAATAAAAATCTCTGTAACATAAATTGATTTTCTATTTTAAAACATGAATTATTCATGCATGCATGTACCATGATCATGATTTTTGAGCCAATATTATAATTAGCAGGACAATAGAAACTGCTAAACCTTCGTATAAATAAATAAATATATATATATATATATATAATATTCCATGTTGAATTTTAAACTTTAAAATTTCACTCTAAAGAATTTTGTAAGCAGAATATTAACTTAATTATATGGATTGCAGAATTAAAGTTAAAGAAAAGAAATCGGTGTGAAGGCATGATAATGAGAAGAGAGCTAATCGAGCTGGTGAACAACACTTACTTCTAATATTCTAGCAGTTAGTAATTGATCAGCTTCAGAGAGACAGCGTGTACTCCAAGGAAACGATCAGGTTTCCGATGATACTCTGATCCTTGCACGACAGTTTTCTACAAAGTGGGTTAGATTTATAGATCCACGTACGTCAGGACTCAGAATACCGTCGTGTAGTGATCATGATAATTAAGATCGACTGGACAAATATTACAATGACTATATTGTCCAAATTAGAATACAGAATTATTGATTCAAGTATTTTGGAAGCTTGTCTTCTTCTCATAACAAATGTTTTTTTGTCAAAAAATAATGAAAAATGTGCAATCTTTTTAACATTAATCCTTTGTACAATCTTGTTTAAAGTTGAAAGTATTTTTATAAAATGAAATTATTTTTATAAATTATTTTATAAAAATAGACTTCAATCGCAAAATTATTTTAACTAGATAGTGTAAAATGTTATGAAAATGGTTGTATCCGTATCACTGACCAAAATCGCAATAACTTTTTTCCCACATTACGTCGGTGCATTTTTATTTCTTGGGATATGTATCATAATTTCCACCAGACATATAATTGTAATTTTTAGAAAATTCAGTTTTATTACCAATTAATAATTTTGGTTCTTTATCAAAATTATTAAAACAACTTCTGCCACCCCCCAGGGGGTATCCAATGCCCATTAATGTTAAAGGTTCCCGGCCAATTCCAACCATAAGAAAACAGGTACATGACGACCCTCATACCCCTCCCCCTTTAATCACTGATCACTTCTGCCACCCCCAGCCAATATGGTTCATTAAAGCCTTTCTTTCTTTCTTTCTTGTATTTTTTTTTTCCTTTTTTAAGGTAGTGATCAGTCCTTAAATTATTATTATTATTTAACAAATCAGTCCTTCAATTAAATCCTTGGATATTATTATTAAATAGACCCCCTTAAGTACATGACGACCCTCATACCCCTCCCCCTTTAATCACTGATCACTTCTAGTTCTGCCACCCCCAGCCAATATGGTTCACTGTTCAGTCACTGGAATTATTAATGTTCACTTCTGTCACTTCTGTCATCTACTGAGTTTCTGGTCGAGTTGGTTTGTTTGGGTTTGGAATTGGATACCCCCTGTTCAGTCGCTTTTACGCGTCCCATATACTCCCAGCCTTGTTATATAGGGACATCATTCATGTAGTACAGTTCCATCCACAACTTTCGCATTCTATTTGGGTTTGGAATTGGAACTTTTAACATTAATGGACGTTGTATTCCTACAACTCTGCTTAAACAATGCTATAATGCTATTCTTTTCATCCATACTTTTACGGTTTACCGGCTATCAAACTCATCCCATGCATCAAACTTCTACTCAAAATATGTGTGTGGAAGTAACGAACGTACATCATATATATATATATATATATATATATAAATGATATTTACAATCACAAACATCATACATTTTTTTAAAAAAAATATAAATAAATATAGAATCTATATAAAGTGATGTAAGAGATCAAGATAAATATAATTTTTAAAATTTTTTAACGTAAACTCTACTTTTTTTTCAAAATAAATGGAGGCCCTTACCCCTTCAATTACTGTATCTAGCGTTACGTTATACAAATTAAACATTGTTTGAACCGCGAGCTGTCAGCTAGTAAATGTTAGCTACGACCAACCGCATCATAATTATTAAAATCTGGTAGTTGGATGCATAAATTCAAGAATTTATGATAGGCAGTTGCGTTAGGTACAAAGGAGAGTCAAGCATTTGGTCTTTCTTCGTTCCAGTGGTTTAATTAATATTACCAACGACAACGCAGTTGTTTTATTAAAGTCTTTTATTAGAGCATTAAGTTCAAATTTGGCTAGAATTTGAATTCTCCCTATAGAAAATTCTATATACTATACTACTATTTTATTTTTATCTTATTTAATAAAATGTAACACATTTATCATTATTGAATAAAAGTATGATGAGAGTATTGTGTACAACATTATTTATTTAATTTTTATTTAAAATTATTATTTCCCAACTATAAGATAAAATAAGAAGAAAATACACTTCGTGGGAGAACAGAGAGAAAATAGGAATAAAAAAAATCTTTTGGTTGATGAATAGTAACTCACCAAATTTGATTTTGCTTTTCTATTTACCGTAGCTCAAAGTTTCAGTTGAAGTGGTATGGCTAGTCCAATGCAGTTAATTTTGAGAAAACTTAATCAAAATTTAGACTTGACTAGCATTTGGTGAGTCCAATATCAATGTTCTTACCGTGATTAATTTAGATGTTTCCCACCGCCCTGGGGGTTGGATTTTGTATATTAATAAATTAATAATTCCCATATGAAAAAAAATTTATTCATCATCTATTTTTTTATTATCCTCTCATTATCTCATGATTTGGAATTAGATGATAGGTTCACAAGTGAAATATAATAAATAGTCTCCAATCATTTAATGCTACATCATGGGATGATGAGAGTATGATAAAAATTATGATGATGAGTAGAATTACTATTCCCATATATGCTTTGCAAAATTTTATAAAATCCTAATTACTTAGAAATGTGACATTGGACAGAATATGAATTATGATGCAAGCTAGTTTCAACAGATGATCAATACAGAGAAGACAAGAGATTTTTCCGAAACATAGAAAAAACTCTGAATAATATTGATTAATAGTAAAATTCAAAATTATTTTATGAAACCCACAAGTCGGACTTAAATAATTGAACTGCAAAATTCAAAATTATGAAGATTTTTTCAAAAATGTAAAAATCTAAATAATTATATGAGAAATTAATACAAAATAAACAAGAATCCTACCAATAATTTGGTCAAAATCAAAATCAGAGGCATTTCCAATCTTGAAAGCAAATATTTACTAACAAAATAAGAATGATCATAAATATATGATTTAAAGGAAAATAACTAATATTGCCCTTAGTCCAAAGAAGATATTAAGATTTTCCTTCTATATTTGTATAGATTCATCTTCTTAAGGTAGTATTTCAATGCATTCAACGTAGAATCTGGACCTAGATACCCCATATCAATTTGAGTTTGCATCATTCTCACCAAGTTGAAGAGAATTCATTCTCGAATTCTAAACTTTCTTGTCTCGATCTTGTGGATATCCAATTAGACCAATACTTTTCTCCCTTTGTTGTATCGTCCCAATAATCATGAAAAAACTAAAATTGATTTGATATGCTTGAAATAAAATAATATCAAGCATCTTGTGCTCCAAAATTATGTTGCTTTCCTACATCTCAAATCCAAAAAATAATATTTTGCATAGGTGAATTTGAAAAAAAATCATCAAAGTTCATTTCCTTTATCCTTTATCAGTATATCATTATCAATTTTTTTATAATCAATAAAAAGATTGAGAATTCACGTGATGATGTATCGTTAAATTTATTCTATTTACTTTATTGATAGTATTATGTTGTTACAAAAAATATATATATATTATTATTATTATATTTGTTTAATTCATTTATCATATGTTATAAAAATAAAAATAATAATAATAATAATAATAATAATAAAAGATGACATTATTATGTCAGCCAACCTTTGTGCTGTCAAAATTGACTTTAATGAAACAGCAGGGTATAATAGCTCTGCATACGTACAATTTCTCGATGGCTATAAAAATCCAAAGAAACAGCTTGACTCTCTTTTATACGGCCTAATTCGACTGCCTATCATAAATTCTTGAATTTATGCCTTCAACTACCAGAGTTTAATAATTTTCATTACCAGTACTTTAGCTACGATCATTAGATTGAAAAATTAAGAAGAAAAAATATTTAAGAGTTATTATATACTCAAATCGTTAAGATTTAAATTTTAATTAATTTTATAATACATAATTATTGGGCTGAATGAAAGGTATATTTTAGAGATTTCACAAGAGTTACCATGTAAGAAAATGATCACATTAATGTCAGTTTTTATGGACAGCTATTGCGGCATTATTAATCATGCATGCTGGAAACCTTAACGACGTTCGAACCTGGAGAGAAGAAACAGCTTATTCGGTTTCCATCGGTAATTTTTTTTTTTAATAGGAAAATAATTTCATTTCATCAATAAAACAGAATTACAAAAACTGTTTATTAAGCCAAATAACATTTTAAACAAAAGGGGGACACTATGCCACCAAACTTGCATATCAGTTGCACTCTATGCATGTCTTGCAAGCCTATCATGTGCTGCCACATTTGCTAATCTGTTTGCATATTGCAGTTTGCACTCCTTGAATTAATCCTTGCATCAGCCTTCGAACCTCAAACACCAATGTTCTGTCAGCTGCAAAAGACTCAATACCACTATTGACCTCTTCTATCATCAATAAGCAATCACTTTCAAGGATAATTAGATGATCAAACTCATGTACACATAGCTGTAAACCTCTTAACATTGCCAATTCCTCAATGCTTTCGGGACCAAGTACCTCACCTTCCATCTTTCTTCTGATCAAAAAACAAAATCCATCACCTGATGTGGAGGTAAACAAATGTAACATATTTAAAATGACATTAATTTCTATATCAAAATGTATTTTTTTTATATTATTTCTAAACAAATATAACATATTTAAAAATATTTTAGATATATAGTTACTAAACAATAAATAAATTTTTAATAGGAGAACTCATTACTTAAGCTATGTAACTAAAAACCTTAAACTAAAAGTTATGCACCTAAACTTACGAAAAGCACGACATCCAAATCAAATGATGTCAAAAGCGCTGCACAAAACACCTAATTAATATAGTAAATAAAATGGACGTACGCATTAACAGGCAAACATTAGAATGAACTTACTATGCATGTAAGGCTGTACCTTATATGCAGCATTCGCCCCCACTTTCATTTTCTGTATTTGTTTTGCTTTTATGATCTGAAAATTAGGATGAGGTTGCTTCTAATTAAATGCCTGATAAGGCTGATATATATGATTCTTCACCAGATCGAGAGAGGATGCAGTTGATAATTACAAAACGCATTAAATTTATATAAAACAATAATATGCATAAGAGACTTCTTTATCTTTTCGTATTGAAACTTGAATAATTAGGATATCGGAAGTCCGATATTATATGTGGCTAGTCTTTATTGTTTTATTTTTCCCTCGTACGTCTTGGTTTTTTTTTCTATTCAAATTATTTTTTAATAAAAAATATATATTATTTTTACAATTTTTACATATATTTTAAATGAATTACATTTTAATAAAATAACTTATATAATATTGATACTCTCAATTTAAAATATAATTATATAAAAATTATAAAGAGAATGGTAGCTTAATCATTACATTTTTATAAAAAATATATATTCTTAGTTTTTTTTTTTTTAATTAGAAGCAGTTATTTATTGTAGCATTTGATTGGATGATCACCTGCATCCGTATCCTGAATCCCTGATCATCTTAACTGCTTAATAAATTTGTTGAAAGAAACTAGAAAAACGGGTCAAATATATTGCAATAACAAGTGGAATACATAAACGTGTGTTCTCTTGTCACTTTCACAAAGACTTCTGAATCTGAAAACGCAAAAAGAATAATAAAATAAAAAAAAAGACTACGGGAAGGGCCGGAGACTTCTGCATGCAGGTACGTGTAGGTAGGTGATGGTTATAACTTACCAATTAGAACTGAAGATGGAGAGGGGCAGAATTAATTCCAGGTGAGCAAAATAACGATTTAAAAAAAAAAAACATTGTAATCATAAAATAGATTATACAAAATTAATTTATAAATTAATTTAATTTAATGTAATTTATTAGATTATAAATTTATTTTTATTTTAAAATAGATCTAACGTATCATATAAATAAATATATTAATTTAAGTCTTGTTTAGTTATATAAATAAGATGAGATGAGATAAAAATTAAAAATTTAATAAAATATTATTAGAATATTATTATTTAGCATTTTTTATTTTAAAATTTATAAAATTAAATTATTTATTATATTTTATATAAATATTTATAAAATTATATAAGATGATATAATTTAAACTGTATAATTAATCAAGTTTTATGATTTTAATTTTATAGAATTCTTTATGTGCTACTTTAAAAAAAATTGAATTAGAAGGGAATGATGTGACTTCACAATGCCCACTTGAAGAATGCAAGTCTGCATGTGCAGTGTCCACTTGAAATAGAATTTCTCATAATAATTAGATTTAAGAGAAATTTTATTTGCAGTGCTCACTTGAAAATTGTATGTGCAGGCTCTTTATTAAATGAGAAAAAAAATCATTTTAAGAGTGATATTTTTTATAATTTTAAAAAATTTTAAAGATAAAATTACTTAGACTTGCATTGCAGTCTCCAAATGAAGACTGTATGTAACATTGCTCTAGATTTAAATGCTCCATCTCAATCCACATTAGCCATACATTAATTGTTTGATACACCATTAGTTTACTAATTCATTTTTTGTAGTTTGTATTTATGTTATTATTTTTTCTTAATTGAAGTTCTTTTATTTTTTAGACATAATATTATTCATATCCACACATGGAGTTGGAGGGACTAAATTTGATCTTTGAAATGATTTGTTACATTTGTAATATTGTTATTCAGAACTATTTGTAATTAATAATTTTAGATTAATTTATATAATTTTAGATTAATGTGTAATAATTTTAGAATATTTTAGAATTATTAGTTAACAACTAATAATGGTTTCCATCGGTCAAATAGCATACAAATGAAATTATGATTTTAAAAACAATAGAGATTGATCAAAATTTCTAGCAACATTATAAAGAGAATTGTAGCTTAATCATTACATTTTTATAAAAAAAATATATATTCTTAGTTTTTTTTTAAAATAATAGTTATAATAGTGAGTACCTACAATTATTTTAAAAAAATAAATAAAAATGAACTCACATTAAAAGAATTTAATATTTTAATAATAAATTTTTTTTTTTTTTTAAGTATTCTTCGATTATATCTAATATTATTATTTTTTTATATTAAAAGCATTTATTGATTATAGCATTTGATTGGATGATCGCCTGTATCCGTATGCTGATCTTATCTGCTTACTAAATTTGTTGAAAGAAACTAGAAAAACGCGTCAAATATATTTGCAATAACGAGTGGAGTACATAAACGTGTGTTCGCTTGTCACTTTCACGAAGACTTCTGAATCTGAAAAGGAAGACTTCGGAAAGGGCCGGAGACTTCTGCATGCAGGTACGTGTAGGTAGGTGATGGTTATAACTTCCCAATTAGTACATAAGATGGAGAAGGGCAACTGCTGACTTAATGAAAATACTATTTTGCCCTCCCATTTATACTTTTGGCAAATTTTTTTTTATTTAATGATTAAAAAATAATTTTTAAGTTTATTGAATTTTTTTAAGTATTTAAATATATTAAAAATTATGAAAAAAAAATGAAAAAGAAAAAAAAATCCAAAACTCAAAAGCGATAAACATGAGATAGCCCGACTCTTGAACTAATTCAAGGTGAGCAAAGTAACGCTCTAAAATAAATATTTTAGTCATAAAAAAAGTTATGTAAAATAAATTTATAAATTGATTTAGTTTAATGCATTATTGTAAATTTATTTTTATTTTAAAATATATCTAATGTATCACTGTTTAGTTATATAAATGAAATGAAATGAGATAAAAGTTGAAAGTTTAATAAAATATTATTAAAATATAATTATTTAATATTATTTTTATTTTAAAATTTGAGAAATATTAAATTATTTATTGAATTTTATATAAGCATTTATAAAAATTTTAATAATTATATAAGATAAAATGAGACGAGATTATTTAAATTGTGTAATTAAACAAGTTTTATGATTTTAGTTTTATAAAATCTCTATCTGTGCTTTTTTTTTTTTAAGAAAAAAAAAATTGAATTAGGAGGGGACGATGTGAGTCATGTGACTTCCCCACAACCAACCTTGGTGCTGTCAAAATTGACTTTAATGAAACGTCATAGTATAATAGCTATACATACGTACAATTTCCCGATGGTTACAAAAATCTCAAGAGGTTTCATCGTATCCTAAAAAACAGCTAAACCACGTGAATAAAATACTCTAATAAAACAACTCATGCGTTCTCGTTAGCAATATTAATTAAAGACCAATGCTCGACTCTCTTTTATACGGCCTAATTCGACTGCCTATCATAAATTCTTGAATTTATGCCTTCAACTACCAGAGTTTAATAATTAATTTCATCACCAGTACTTTAGCTACGATCAATATTAGATTGAAAAATTAAGAAGAAAAAATCTTTAAAAATTATTCTATTCTCAAAATCATTATATATAGTATATCTTCTATATTATTTATATAACAATTTTTAATTTTTAATTTTTTTTTCAAAATCAAATAAAGTCACATTATAAACATTTTAATGTGTTATATATTCATATCGATTTATAAATAGAATTTTTTATATCAATAAAGATCAAGAAATTCCAAGGGTAAAAACGTACAGATGAAGACAAGCTTCCAAATACTTGGGGGTAAAGAATCAATATTAATGTGTTTTGATATTTTGTATTCTAATTTGGACAATATAGTCATTGTAATATAATGGTCTACGTGGATCTATTAGATTTAAATGCTCCTTCTCAATCCACATTGGCCACACATTAATTGTTTGATACACCATTAGTTTAGTACTAATTCATTTTTTGTAGTTTTTATGGACAGCTACTGCTACTGCGGCATTATTAATCATTATTAATCATGTCAGTTTATAAGTACTATATTTGAAATGATGGATAATTTTATAAAATAAAATATAAATATATATATATATATTGTTGAGTATTCTAAATTTTCGATAATGTCGTAATCATAAATATCTTAATCGGTCATCGCCATGAAATTAAGAACCCATCTGTATTACCAGCGCGCAGGACCATCATCAAATCCACCGCTGGCCGAAATTAAAGTTCTTCGACGTAATGACAAAAAAAAAATAATAATAATTAAATGGCAATTGAAGTTTCGAATTCCACTCATTTATATTCTTACCCTCCATTTAAAATAGAATCGATATAGAAATTATAAAATAGGTGGTCACTAATTTCCTTACTCAATGCAGTAGCATTGACTTGGACACGTTTGGATAGTAAAGTCTTCTCAACATTTTTTAAATATTCTCGTACTTAAAAATATTTCACATGTCAAATAATTTAAAATACTCTCAATAGGATACAGAAACTCACTCTAATCTCTACTCATAACTATTTAGACAATATCACTATAATATTTATCACTATTATATATAAATAAAAAATAAAATCACTATAATATTTATCACTATTATATATAAAAAAAATATTTAGACAATATAATATTTATCATTATTATCTATAAAATAAAATAATATCACTATAATATTTATCACTATTATATATAAATAAAAAATAAAATCACTATAATATTTATCACTATTATATATAAATAAAATCATCATTAAAAAGAATCAATCATTGATAAGACCCACACTTTTTTCAATTATATATCCAAAAGTCAACAACTCAACATATTTCATACATCCAAACAACTCAAAATACTCTCAATGAGACCCACAAACCCACTTCAATCTTTACTCATAACTATTCATAAATATTTTCAACACTTCTCAAATATTCTCACTACTCAAACCTAGCAATCAAATGTCACTGCATTAACCCCTGTGAGTGCAATAATTTGGACTACATCAGATTAGGTATCATAAAATCATCCAACCCTTAAGTTACAACAACACTTTTGGAATCAACAAATATTATTTCTATTCATGTAGGCAAAGTCATTTAAGTTTTTATTATTGTTTCGTCCGAAAGAATTATATTTGGCCTAATTTCTTGCCTGTGGAGACGATAATTAAGAAATTAATCTCTCGTACACGACAAATAGATTTTTTTACATTTATTTTCTTTGGGCAGTGCTACTCTACTGCTCAAAGTAGCCCGCTCAGAGTGACCATTAGGTCAAAATGTTTTTTTTTTGGTTTTTTTTATCATTTTAAATTTTTTTAAAAAAAATAAAATAAAAATCAATACACTAATAATTACTTTCTTAATAATTAAGTAAAAAATTAAAAAATATTACAATTCATGAAATATTAAAATGAGGAGACAAATTGATTAGACAAAATAACATTTTTCATTTTCTATTGGACCAATAATATGTGATGTTGATCGTACGTAAGTGGTTTGAAATTTCAACATTAATAAATATTATAAAAACACATACATTAATATTATATTTATCTATAATTAGAAAGAAATTATAATATCATAATTATATTTAAATTATAATATCATAATTATATTTAAATTATAATATCATAATTATATTTAGAAGGGATGGACGTGCCGACTTGGGAGGAAACAAATCCTAGCCGAAAGCTCTCTCTCCATTTTCTCTCCAATGAGACGTCCGGCAAAAATCCCTCCTATCTGCTTAGACCAGAGATTGTATAATCTTTTATTTTTCATTTTTCGTTTTTTTTCCATCCAAAATATGACAAAATGCCAATATGCTGTTTTCCGAAACCAAACAACTATCACGCACCCCTCTGCAGGATTTCCAGGCTGTCCAATCCTTCGGACGGCCGAAAGCTTTCATTGAGCAGAACGGCACGTGAGTCTATGACCCGGGCGTGAGATCCACACACCACCACACTAGGAAGCTTCTACTACCTCCACGTGTGGCGTTTCTGAGACCATACCTTGGTTTCTTCAAACTCTACTGGATGCCACACTCTTAACGTGGCGCGTGTCCCTCACGTGGCGCGTGTCCCTCACGTGGCGCGTGTCCCTCACGCGCCACCATAGTCTCTTTATTTCTTGTATTTTACTTTTCTTCAAGTTGAAAATTCGGATCTACAGTTATAATCCATCATTTTCACATCTATCTTTATGTTTATTGTTATTTCCTCTTGTTTAGGTAAAAATATAAAAGAAATAGTCTCTTAGACATTTTATCCATAGAGCGAAAAGTCATCTCCTCCTCTGGAGGTGGGGTTTGAAATCTATGTTTTATGCAAAGTGTAGTCTCTCAGACAATTTGTTTGTAAAGAGTTATAGTAGTTAAGATTATATCAGTCACAAAAGAATTTGTGCACTGGTAGAGCCCCAACCTTGAGTAGTTGGCTTGTAATATAAGATTTTTCCTATATGTATCAGGTTACAGTTATAACTTCGTTTTCACGAAGGAATTAAGTCTATTTCCTATATATAAAAATATGTATATATATATATATATATATATATTATTTAGAAGGGATGGAAAGATGGGATCTGGATATCACCTTGAGTTTTTATGATACTCCAACTTTTTAGATATTACCCTTGTTAAATGACCGTTGAGAATAGAAGTTATAAAAATAATAATTGCATTAGAATAAATGAAATAACCATCATGTTATTAGATATAAAATCATCGAGAAAGTACAGGTTATAAACTAAGAAATTTAGCACAAAATATATTTTATTTGATTAAAAAATAATATATAATCGACAGAATTGTAAAATATAATTTTAATAAAGTATAAAAAATAATAATATTTTATTATTATATAAAATTTAGCTGGATAATTTAACGTGAAATTAAATTTTCGGTGAAATAGGCAAAAGCTAAAATCTTAATATTAGGCAAAATTGAAAAAATAGTTAATTCAATACTTATGCTCTCATCACATAAATACCCAAACTTTATACATCAACGACATATTTTGCCGACACTCTTGACTTGCCATGCCTGTTTTCAAGGCGGGCCATAAGTATTAATTACATGGACGTTCCTCATGTCATGTAGGACAGAAATCTGTGATTTTATCAATCGGTCATATATATGTCATTCAGTACCCAAAAAGTCGCTTCTTAGTGCCTATGAAACTTAATTGGGTTTATTACCATATAATTATTTTAAGTTAGAATAAAGCTAGAGTCACCAATGGGCACCGGTGTAATTTTCTTTATTTAATGATTAAGAAAATATGTTTTAATGATATTGTAAATTTTGTTTTTAAATATTTAAGGATATAAAAAATAAAAATAATAAAAAAGGCCAAATTATTTTATTGGGAAAGGCTTTTTATATATCGTTGCAAAAGTGGTATTTTCATTGCAATTGACTATTTGCAAAGACTTTATTCGCTGCCATGCTGTTGGAATTGCCGCTGGTGAATGTCTACACTAACGATTTTTTTTTTCATTGCAAATAATGACTTTTAGCAATGACATTCTTTCATTGCAATTTGCAAATATTGCATATATTCTCGTTGTTGTTGTCTATCGAGGGGATCTGAACAATTGTTGTAAATATGCATTTACAACGATTTATATTCGTTGCAAAACTTTAGTACCAACGATCTGGATTCACTACAAGAGAAATGGGGTTTTGGAGAAATCATTTCGTCCTATTAAATACATTGAGGTACCTACAATAGTTTTATGCAAATTTGTTGTATCGTCCGAAAGAATTATATTTGACTTAATTTCTTGTCTGTGGAGATGATAAGAAATTAATCTCACATACAAGATAAATAGATTTTTTACATTTATTTTCTATTGGATCAATAATATGTGATGTCATTACTTATATATGGCGAGTTTAAGACAATTAAATATTTAAAATAATTATTATTTTTTGTTTGACTCCCACTACAAGAAATTTGATTTTTAAGGACGAAATTTGTTAGAGACGAATTAAATTTCATCCCTAAAAATTATTTTTTATTTCGTCTCCAACAATGTCTGAGCTACTAAATTCGTTCGAACGGAGAAATATCTATTCGAACAAGATATTTTGTGATAAACAAAACCGTTCAAACGGAACAAAATAGATTCGAACATGGAATTAATGTCTGTTCGAACAGTATATAATCTATTCGAATAATAATATTGGCAGAAAATTAATTTATTTTTCTTGAAAAAAGTTAATAACCGTTCGAACTTAAATTTCTTTGTTCGAACTGATATTTTTTCAATTAATTTTTTATTAGCATGGATTTGTGCATATATTTTTTCCATTAATTTGTTATCATTTTTAAAATATAGAAATGTGTATATATTATATATTATGATTTGCGGTGAGTTAAATAGGATTTCATAAATTAATTTTATGTAATTAACTTCAAAACTTTATAGTGATTTCTTTTATGTTAAATTTATATAATATAATTTTAAAGTAATATCATTTTTTATATTATCATGAACGGCAAGTAAAACGAAAAAAATAAACAAAGTAGTAAACACGAAAAATAAAAATAATATATTAATTACATCTCAAATATATAATGTTCAATACAACATAAAAAAGTAAAATAATAACTAAAACGATCATTGGGTCCTTAGTAGATTAATATCATCTTGCAACATTTTAATACGTCCTTCCAAATCCCTAAACTTCTCCATGATGGGCTCAATGAACTCCACAAACAGAGCTCGTACATGATCCAAAGTAGCCATAGGAGGCTGTCTCTCAATAGCGGCAGCACTACTAGAACCTGGATTTGTGGGAGGATCACTAGGTTGTTTGCAGTCTTCCGCAAGTGTCTCTTGCTCTTGTTGAATGTGATCTTGTTAAGGGGTCTCATCTGTGGCGACCTCAGCTTAGTCACATATATTGTAACCCCCGATCGGAGTAAGAGGTTAGATATCAGCCATGCAAATGGTAGACTATCTCTACTGGAAAAGCGTGACTCCGATCGAATGAGGAGGAAGAAATACAATACTAGATCAATGGGGTACCCCGTGCTATCCGCAGTAAAAATCTGGCTCGATCGATTTCGAAATCAGTCTTGTGTTCTTTCGGATCGATGTTATAGCCAACAATCAAATTAAGCATTCTAAAAAATGCTATACAATCGGCCTGTCGGATCACCTTGCTCCTATCATATGGAGGAGCCAATGGATCTCACACTAGCTGACGCACTTGATCGTCTGTGAGACCATCATCAGGTAGATCCTCATCCTCACTACCATCCTCATTAGCATTCAAATCTACATTCAGGGCTAGTGTGGAGGATGCTGCCGGTGTGTCGGAATCAAATGGTGCAGCAGCTGGTTCTCGTGTAGTCGCTGCAGGATATGCGTCGGCCACGCGCGGGATGTCAAGGAACTCAGCAATAATGCGGGGAGAGAAATTAATACTAACTCCCTGGACTGATAAGGTGTAGAACAGAGCATTAGCGTTACGTTCTCCCATGGCACGGTAGAACTCACCGACCATCTCTGGATATGTAGTCCCCTGCTACTCACAGATTGGTATCCATCTCCACTCGATGGAGATGGACTGTATGCTTCGTTCCTCCCATGAAAGATTGGAGAAGTCAGACAAAATGACTGGACGCTCGACAAGTATAGGCCTCGTCTCCTGAGCATGAGCTGCTCCACTACTTTGGCTGGACTGATCTCTCGCACGTTTTCTTCTGCTGGATGTCATTGATATACTGTTTAACCATAAAAAAAAGTAAGAATATAATTAACCATAATATTTAAATTATATTATTGAAAAATTATACTATATTGAACTGAATTCAAATAATTCGTTCGAATGGAACATATTATGTTCGAACTAATAAAATCTATTTGAATGGACTGTTCTATTCATTCGAACCGGAAATCTATGTTCATTCGAACGAATTTATTTTGTTCGAACATAAATAATGCTATTTGGCAACTGAGCGTTCGAACGGACTAGAGTTAGTTCGAACGGGAAGAAGCCAAACAGCCATGACTGAATCGACTCAGCCCCGAACTTAAAAATCCAATCTATATGTTATCCTTTGTTTTAATCGGTAAAAATGATTAAGGAGTGAAGTCCAATCATTTCTATCGATTATTTTGATGTTATTTCTATGGAATACACCAAAATTGGAGATTTCGGATTCGAAATCCATGCCTCCCACCACCCAAAAAAAACACAACCCATTCGAATATAAATCCAAACAATAGATGTGGAGACTTGACCCATACCTATTAGAAGTTCAAATGTGCGGTTGCTACGGTGATTGAGTGGCAGTTTTTGCAGCGGAGATAAGGGGGGAAATTGGAGGTCTCGAAGGCAGCTGGTTTGAACTAGAGTGATTTGTTTCATTCTATTCGAACTAGGTCTATAATGACCGTGGCGTCTAGTTCGAACTAGATAAACATCCGTTCAAATGGTTATTATACTAATATATTTATAATTATATTACTAATACTAATATATAATAATACTAATATTACAAAGTACAAAAGTATAAAAATAAAACTAATAATAGTATTATAATATTTTTAATTAATATATTTAGTATATTATTTGTAAATATATTTATTCTATTATACTAAGTACACACTAAGTACTTAGTATAATTACAATAGCTTAATTATATAGCTACTATATATAAGTTATCATAACTATACAAGTTAATATAATTAATATAAATATATATAAATATAATAGTTATTAGTTATATAGGTACTATAGTGTAAGTATTATATAGTTACTATATAGCTTATAGTGTAAGTATTATATAGTTACTAGTTACTATTATAAGTTATGATAACTATACTTATTATATTTTATAGTACAAGGTAGTAAGTTATATAACATATAGTGCAAAATTAGAATACATATAGTTACTATATATATATTAATAATTTATGATAATTATACTCATATAAGTTTAATAATAATAGAATTCTAAGAACTATATATTAATAAGTACTATATATTAATAATTAGTATATATAGTATAAGTATTATATTAACTATTAGACCAAAAGTATATTATATATTATCAATTATAATATAAAATAGTTGCTATTGTATATATATATTATATACTATATAATATTAAAATATTTTATACATTAGATTATTTAAATTATAGGAAATTACTTATAAGTATAATAATACTATTATTAGTTCGAACCCAATAACATCCCATTCAAACGGATTTATCTCTTGGAATGTGTTTGGAGGGAAACTTTGCGCCAAATATTCTGAATATTTGTTTATTCGAACATGAAAATTCGTCATTCGAACGCATTGGTCGAATAATGTTACGAAAATACCCTTTGAGCTTGTCTACATTTGAAAAATATGCCAATGAATATTATGATTTGTTAGTTCGAACAACAATATTACACGTTCGAACGTGAATTAAATCGTGGCAGATTTGGCGCCTCTTTAAAATTTTCGTGTTCGAATACGTAAATGTCCAGTTCGAATAGGACTTCACAGATTCAAATACCTCAACATCCAATTCATTTTCATGATTGACGAAAAGTTCTTTGGAGGCAGAGCACAGTAGGCAGTTTGTATGTGTGAGAGAGTGTTGTGGAGAGACAGAGAGAGGAACAGACTTAGTGAGAGAGAAGAGATTATTGAGAGAGATGAGAGGTTTATAAAAGGTATTACTTTTTTTTCTCTTCTTTTTTTTTTTTTTTTTGTATTTCGAGTCTTATTAATGTTAGTTTATTGCACATGAGTTAAAGTTTTCTCATAATGTGTTTTATGCTTATGTAAGTATTGTGGATTCATATTTTGTTTGGATTGCTTAAATTTGAGGTAATATTTATAATTTTTAGATTTTTGATAATTTATAGTTTTTAATTAATTATGTTAAGAGTTTTAGTATATTTGTGTTTGTGCAATCCCATTTAAAATGGGCACTCTACCAATATACATTTTACGAGATTGTGTTTGTAAAAATTGTGTTTTATGACAAATGTTTTGTCTCTGTTCGTTTCTGGAATCTGAGTTTGTCCCGTTCGAAAGCTATAATGTTAGTTCGAACGGGATCCTGTTCGAACAAAATCCTGTTTGAACAGAGTAATAAGATTTTGTGTTAAAATTAAAATAGAAACTTAAAATATAATATAACATAGAAATTGTTAATACTTAAATTAATGTTTAATACTTATAAAATATTTAATTAAAATAAAATAAAATAATTACAAAATATTTTGCACTAAAATTAAAATAGAAACTTAAAATATAATATAACATAGCAATTGTTAATAGTTAAATTAATGTTTAATATTTATAAAATATTTAATTAAAAAATAATATAATATAATTAAAAAATATTTTGCACTAATATTAAAATGGAAACTTAAAATATAATAGAAGATAGCAATTGTGAATACTTAAATTAATGTTTAATACTTATAAAATCTTTAATTACAAAATAAAATAATATAATTACAAAATACTTTGCACTAAAAATTAAAATAGAAACTTAAAATATAATATAACATAGCAATTGTTAATAGTTAAATTAATGTTAATACTTATAAAATATTTAATTACAAAATAATATAATATAATTATAAAATATTTTGCACTTAAATTAAAATGGAAACTTAAAATATAATATAACATATAATTGTGAATATTTAAATTAATGTTTAATACTTATAAAATATTTATAATATTGGTGATTAGTAATGTAATTTTGCAATGTATTTGTGATTTAGAATGTGATTTAGAATGTGACTGAAATAATAATATTTATTGATATAGGTTGCATTGAAATATGGTGAAAATTCAGAAGAAATCTCACTAGAATTGTATGCTCTAGCATGTGGTCCGTCCAGGTAGGCCATCCAGTACTCAAGATGTTTGGTGCGTCGATATAGATTTCACACAACTGATAGAGAACGATATAGAAAAACTCAAAATTATGAGATCGTAGTCGAAGGAAGCCATGGGGATGATAACATTGACTTATATGGAATTGTGGAAAATATCATAGCGTTAAAGTACGTGGGTGGATATATGGTCTAATGTTTAAATGTAATTGATGGGATGTCACAAATCCTAGGTTGGGAGTGCGTAACGATGATTATTTTGTAAGTATCAATACATCTCGCTCATGGTATGAGGACTATCCTTTCGTTCTCGCTTACCAAACGAATCAAGTTTTTTATTTAAATAATTTGGAGTACGGAAATCCATGGTGGGTAGTGGAAAAGTTTGCACTAAGAAATGTATATTATTACATTTCAAAGGCAGACGAACCACATGAAAAAGTTGATAGTCCAGCAAATGAAGAAGCATATCAAGAAAATGAAGTAAGCATCAATCTATTTGTTGATCTAAGCCAATATGATATGGTCCCACTGCGTAGATAAGATGTTAAAGTCGAAGTAATTGATGGTGAAATATCGGAAGAAAATGACTCAACTGAAATGTCTAGTGAAGATAAAGGCGACTGGTCTAGCAAAATGGATAGTGAATGAATTTCAAACATGAATTTTTGTAAGTATTATTTTTATAAATATATGTAACGTTTGTTTGAATAATAATTTGTTACAATTTCAAATAGCCAAATGCAAAACAACATGTGTGTCATTCTATCCATTACTGACTCCCCGTGTGGTTCACCTGTCATGAATAGTGAGCCAACATCACCAGGCCAAGAATAATGTATTTTATCAAATTAAATATAACATTTTATGCTCAATTTAATTAATATATCTATAAAATAAAATAATTTAATTAAAACGTTATGCTTAAATTACTATATATATAGTTGTTGTAAGCAAGCGTCGAGGTAGAGGCACTACGAGGGGTGTCTGCATAGAGAAAGTAAGGAAAGTAGGTAAAATCAATGTTGATATTCCCGATGATCACACCGGTGGCTCCGGAGATTCGGCAACATGGCTTGCTTCTTATGTTGGTGCACTTACTCGCACGTATGTACCGATTACTACATCATCTTAGTCTAAAGTTTTCCAAGATGTGAAAGACCACATCAAAAAGCGTTGCTTGGTAATAAGCTACATCTCATGCAATTAAGTATATAACATGTTACTTTAAAGTTATTTTGTATTTATACTAATTGTTTATAATTTTCGAAATGATGAGTTTGAGCTTAATTTTGATCGAAGAGATGATCGATTAACGGTTGAGGAACTGGAATCGAATGCATTTCAGAGGTACAAAGATCGATGTCATGCACACTATAAGAAGTTCAGTACTACAATAGAGGCGCGCCAAAATCCATTCTAAGCAATTCCACCAAACGAATGGGAGAAGGTTTGTGATATGTATGAAGATCCTGCTTATCAAGCAATATCACTGTTATCTATTTTTAATAGTATATTACAGATGTATTAAACATATAGACTAATATTTTTTTTAGCAACAGAGTACTGCGAACAAAGAAAATAAATCAAATTTAAAGATAAACCATCATGCAAGTTCTCCATATTTTCATCATTTATCTAACAAAATGGTAAGTTATTTTAGTGACCATTAAATATTAACATATAATACATTTTTCTGATTTAAGTTCTAATATAGATTTTCCTTTTGCAGAAAAAAAGAAAGTCTCGCTGACTATGATCTGACCCAATTGTATGCTAAAACACATAAAAATCGTGATGATGTTTGGGTCAGTCCCGAAACAAAGGCAAATTATGTAAGTTTAAGTTTTTTTTTAATTCCATTGTCACATAATATTTTTGTTATATATACTAACTTTAATGTTTTTGTTTTTATAGGACAATATGATATACCTTAAGGAAACTGCTGCGGATCCATCTGATGCATCATCTGTCAACTATGCTCAGATCATTTCTTAAGTTCTTGGATCACGTTCTGGATATTTGAGGGGTTTGAGATATTGCGTAAAACTATCATCAACATCATCATCCTATTCTCGAGCCAGATCAAATGACGACAAGACTAAAGAATTGGAGGAAGCAGCACTTGAGTTAGAACGATTGAGGTCCAAGGAAAAAGAGTTGCTGACCCGATTAGATCAAGCAGCGGATTTGGAGGCGAGATTAGAAGAGAGGATACAGTTGAATAACCAAAAAATGTTTGAACAATTCTAGTCAATGATGTCCCAAAACTCTATGCTACCACCATAGTCTTAAAATTTATCTTTTCTTTAATTACATTTATATTATGATGTTCTAAAATATTTGAACAATTGATATTTGAATTACAATTTGTGTAATATTAGTATGATATTTTTAATTAAATTATAATATGTATGATTAATACAGTTTGAACGGTAAATAACCAGTTCGAACGATAAATTACCATTTGTAATTCCATTCGAACCAAAACTGACACATTTGAACAAAAACTAATCCATTCGAACGACAAATGAGAAATACGAACGTTCGAACAACATTAATATGCAAAACCTCGTTCGAACGGATATAATTTTTGAAAATAAAATTTCTGGTCGAACAGACATCATTTTTGTTCGAACACAAGTCGTTTGAAAATTTATTAGTTCAAATGCATAAAATTTGTTCTAACACTCCCTTCGTTCGAACAGGATCATATATGGTCATTAGTTCGAATGAATATTTCATATTGTTCGAATGGACGTCTCGATTTGGACGGAGAAATATTCCATTCGAACAATGTATTGAGACGAACTTGGTTCGTTTAAAAAAAATATCCGTTCGAACGGTTTTGACTAGATCCATCCAATTTCGTCTATAAAAATAATTTTTTGAGACGAAATTGATTTTCGTCTCGAAAATTTTTTTGAGACAGTCTTTCCGAGACAAAATAAAGAAGAAATTTTTTCGTTTCTAAATATAATTTAGGTAGGGGTGTAAATCCAAACCGGAAAACCGGACCGGACCGGACCGAACCAGACCGGTTTTACTGGTTTTGAACCGGTTCGGTCAGGAACCGGTTTTTAAAATGTAAAAACCGGCCGGTTCCGGTCCGATTCCAGTTCCGGGATTTTTTGGACCGGACCGGACCGGTTGATTAAAAAAAATAAAAAATAATATTTTTATATATAAGTTTTATACAAAATATTTTATATATATTAAATATTAATATATATAAGTTTTATATATAATGTATAATTATAAATTTTTATGTGAATTTTTATATATAACATATATATTCATATATAAAATAATTTCTTATTATAATTTATAAATTATTACATAAAATGTTAATACTAAATCACTAAAATTTTATAACTAATACTAATTATATAACTTATAACTATACCAATAATCTAATATTAATACTATTATATAGTCTAATATATTAATAAAAGTATAAAACAGTTTTTTTTAAATCAATTTTTTTTTTTTATAAACAAATTTTTAATGACAAATTGTAAAATTTACATTTTAAAAAAACCGAAAAATCGGACCGGACCGGACTGGAAACCGGTAAAACCGGAAGTACCGGTTTAGGAGTGTAACCGGTGCGTAATCGGTTTTGAAATATACAAAACCGGTACATACCGGTTCGATCCTAGATTTTATCCAAAACTGGACCGGACCAAACCGGTTACACCCCTAAATTTAGGACGAAATTTGAGTTTTTTGAGACAAAGTTAAGAACTTGATCTATTGTAGTATCCCTTAATTCTTCTTAAAAATATGATATAAATAATTAAATTTAATTTTTTCATTAGTTCAATTTTTTAATATAAGTGATAATTTCATTCGATATAAAATTTTTAAATTTTGATTTTACATTCTATCTAATTTAATAAAAATAATATTTCCTGTGTTGGGTGTTGAATGAGAGAACCTCTTCCATAAATGATACGTAGAGGCTTTGGAAGGGTTACAGCTCACTTGAGCGGAGAACGACAAGTCTATTTAAAATTGCAATGTCTCGCCGTGTGAAAAGCTTGACATTCATGTTGCCTTTAACGTTAAGGCTACGTTTAAAAGTTAAGATGAGTTGAATTAAATTATAAATAATAATATTTTATAAATTTTATTAAAATAAATTTTATTTTTTTAAATTGTAATAAATTTAATTTTTTAAATTAAAATATATGAAATATATTGATATCATATAAATTTAACTTTTTTATAAAAGAGAAAGTATAGTTGTAATTATGAAAATATAAATACTGTGTAATTATTTTTTAAAAAAATATAAAATTTATATAAAAAAATAATAATTTTTTAATAATAGACTCACTCTTTTTTAAAGTAAATATATGATAATTGTACATTCTATAACTATATGTAGTATTATTCTTATAAAAAATTAAAAAAATAATAAATTTTATTAATTAAATTGATTTGAGATTAGTTAAATTTAATTTAACAATCAAATACAATCTAAATAAATAAATAAATAAAAGCATTAAATATCGACGTGACGATGTCGGTCTTCAATTGGCTAATGCCAGGCCCATGTGAAAGGCTTGACAGTTGACATCATGTCGTGTGATGTTAAAGCACAAAAAACATTAAAATATTCACGTGATGTCTGCCTTTTATTGACTACTACGTACGTGGATGATCAATATCTACGTACGCCAGCTAATTAAAAGCTGACATATATTGAATCAGTTTGTACGCCATCAGTATTACATCAGCTAATTAATCCTCATTTTATTTTTGTAAAAGAAGATTGATATTAATTTTATGAAATTAAGTTGAAAATTGAGGCATCAAATTATAAAAATATCAAATTCAGATGTTAAGCACAAGTTGAAACTTCTCCTGCATGGCTTTTCTTTGGCCATTAATTGGATATCAAGCCTAACCTTCAAAGCATTCCCACTTTCATTTTCTGTATTTGTTTTACTTTTATGATCTGAAAAAGACGATCGAGGTTGGTTTTAAAATGGGTTATATGAATATTCTCACCAGATCGAGATCAGAGGAAGATGCATGCAGTTGAGAATTACAAAACGACGGCGTTGACGTAGATTATACCGTTCTCATTATATTTAAATAATATTTAATTTTTAAAATTTAAAATTTAAAATTTTAAAATTTTTCTTTCAAATTAAATTATGTTATATAATTACTTTATTAAGGATGTTATCTATATAGAAGAGAGTTCTTTTAATAATTTTGATAAAGAAAAAAAATTATTAATTGGTAATAAAACTGAGTTTTCTAAAAATTACAGTTGTATATATGTCAGGATGAAATTATATTACATATCCAAAGAAGTAAAAATGCACACATAACGCGGAAAAAAAGTTACTGCACTTTTGGTCAATGATACACGCAAAATCTTTTCTACAGTTATTTAAATAATTATGTTTTTAATTAGAGAAATTTTTATAAAATAACATAAAAATAATATCGTTTTACAGAAATATTCACAATTTAAAATATTATTGTAAAAAGGATTTACGCATATCATTACTCTTTTTAAAAACATTTCTTTTGAGAAGATCAAGACAAGTTCCAAAATACTAGGGGGTAAAGAACAATAATGTGTTTTAGATCTTTGATCTTTCGTATTCTAATTTGGACAATATAGTCATTTTAATATATATATATATATATATATATATATATATCCAGTCTTAATGATGATAATGATCGATACGTAATGGTGGCCAGACGTCGATCTATAAATATCATCCACTTTGTAGCAAAATTCTCGTGCAAGGTTGAGAGTATCAAAAACCTCATCTACTTGGAGTACGTACGCACTACACGCAGTGCTCTCTCTGAAGCTAAGCTACCTCATCAATTTCCAACTGTGAAGGTTAGCAGTTTCGATATATAGTCCTCCTAATTATAATATTGGCTCAAAAATCATGATCAATAATATCACATATTGCATATATGCATGATGAATATTGTATTTTGACATATATAGACCATTAATTTATGTTTCAGAGATTTCTGTTTTATTTTTTAATTAAAGCAGTCGTCACCCATATATTGTCTATATATCTATTCACCTAATTAAGCATCTCATGCATATTTACATACGTAATATCATATTAATTCTTGTAATTAATTTTCAATATTCTTAGAAAAGATCAAGGAAAAATAATGGAAGAGGGTGCTAGCTCATTATCTCAATCTCGTGCTTTTTATGCTCCTCTCCTTCAAGCTGCCCTAGAAGATGACTGGAAAACTGCTGAAGCTTTTATCCAGAAAAATCCAAACTGCCTTGGAGCCCAAATAACAAAACAGGAAGGCACAGCTCTTCACAATGCTGCAGCTGTAAAAAACACCCGTTTTGTAAAAGAACTCGTGAAACGGATGACACCGGAACAATTAGAATTGAAAATCAAACCAAGCAACTGCACGGCCCTTTACTTTGCCGCTCAATCAGAAATCGTAACAATTGCAGAGGTGATGGTGAAAAAGAACAAATGTCTGCCATTGATCCCCATGGATGACATCGAATTTTTACCACTTTACGCGGCAATAAAGACTGGAAATAGAGACATGGTGTCGTATTTATACTCTGTGACTCCTATTCAAGACTTGGCTTCTCTAGATCACATTAATCTCCTTAACGCTGCTATTTCCACCGATTTGTATGGTATCTCCTACACTTATGATCATCAGTTTGAGACAATTAATTATGAACTATTAATGGTATTGTTCTTGTAATATGATACGTTTTTCTAAATAACTTAATTCATATATTAACCTATTATTAAATGATAGTTACTTAAAATAGACTAAAATATGTCTTGGTTTTTATGAACAGATACGGCACACAAAATTCTGGACATTCTAAAGCCAGCACTTGTAGAGCAGGAATATCTTTGGCTTTCATTGGAGATGTTGGCTGAAATGCCTTCGAGAATTGGCATCAAAAGTCAGCCATCAGTATGGGAAAGATGCTTAAACTCCTGTTAGTTTATTTCCAACCTAAACTATTAACCTAAATATACGTATGTACGTACATATGTAAGTATGCATGTGTATATTTATAACTGTGGACAGGAGGAATTTCTTGATTAATCAAGAATATAAATTTACCAAGTGTACGTTTCCGGCCGTAGAGAGGTGCCTTCTACATTGTGGTAGACTGCTGCTACCATTAGCTAGGAAGTTATCTCATAATTTGTTGTTCACGCATGGTTGTACATATAATACCCCTGCACGTGGCATTGGGA
The DNA here is from genome assembly GCF_001411555.2 of Juglans regia. Taxonomy (NCBI): domain Eukaryota; kingdom Viridiplantae; phylum Streptophyta; class Magnoliopsida; order Fagales; family Juglandaceae; genus Juglans; species Juglans regia. Next base: position 2,501,238 of record NC_049915.1, on the reverse strand, counting down.
GGTAGATAGGAGGCCATCATAAATAACTCTACTCTTAGGTCTCTACAATATACAATCTATATTGAACAATTTGATTTGAAAAATAAATTTTAAAATTTAAATCTTATAAATGAAATTATGCCATATAGATGGTGTAGAGGCTTTAGAATAGCATTTCTTGCCATATTAATTCTTTAATGCTTTTTTTTATTATTATAAATAAATACTTATAAATCTTCTTTTTAGTGCGATTTGCTATTTAAGATACCAGGCTAGTCATCAAACTAACATGTCCAAATAACCATACCTAATTAAATTTGAAGACGTTAATCTCAGAGACTCTTAACATAAATTGTTTGTCACTAATTGCAATTTTATGCGCATATATAATTAATTCATGATCAGAAATTAATTAAGCTATGTCAATTTAATTTATATATAGGAGCCATGTACGCTATATATAGAGCTATAATATTAAGAAGCATATATATTGAAAAATAAAATGTATATGACGACATTGAAGCAATGAAATAATGATCCATTAATATAAGAACTAATTATAATATATATCCTAAACGATATGATATTCTTTTGGCATATAGAATTTATATTTCTGTTTAACTAGACGATCTTCTTAACTAGGCTTCAGAGGTCGGTTATGCAACAAAGCTTTGATGCAAGCATCAGCCCATCACTTAGTTGACCGCCTTTGGAAACAGCTAATCGAAGACAACACATATTTCTCGCCAACTGCGGTTGGTCATGACCAGCATATGATGAAACTAGTTGTTGAAGCTGCAAAAGTAGGGAACGTTGAATTTATAATTATACTTATACGCTCTTATCCCGATCTCATATGGCAAGTTGACAAGGAATATGGAAGTTTATTTCACGTTGCTATTAAACATCGACAAGAGCGTGTTTTTAATTTAATATATGAGATAGGTGTTGCGAAGGTCAACCTTGCGACCTATTATGCCGAAGGGGGAAACAACATGCTGCACTTAGCTGGACAATTGCCACCTTCGGATCGACTGAATATCGTCCCAGGAGCGGCCCTTCAAATGCAACGAGAGTTGTTGTGGTTTCAAGTACGTATGTGCAGGTGTAAAATATCATGTCAACTTCTTTTCTTCTCGTCGAACATGTATATATTGCATGGTCTCCCCTTTCTATATGTTTTAATTTACAAGTAATTGTTCATAGCAGGAGATAGAAAAGATCGTACCGAAGTCATTAACGAACGAGAAGAATGAAAATGGAGAAACACCACGGGATATATTTACGAGGACCCATGATGAACTACGGAAGAATGGTGAAAAGTGGATGAAAACAACGGCAAACTCTTGCATGCTCGTGGCAGCACTAATTGCCACTGTGGTTTTTCCAGCTGCCTTCACAATACCGGGTGGCAACAATCAAGAAACAGGCATTCCTATCTTTCTGGAAACCAAATGGTTTACGCTATTTCTCGTATCAGATGCTGTAGCCATGTTATTCTCTTCGTATTCAATATTAGTTTTCCTGGCAATCCACACGTCACCGTACACCGAAAAGGATTTCCTCAAATTATTACATCTTAGGTTGGGGTTGGGACTCTATACCGTTTTCATCGCAATAGTAGGCATGCTAATAGCCTTCTGTGCAGCCTGTATTTTGGTCTCTAAAAGCAAAATAGATGTTCCGATCCGAATAATAGCCACTGTTCTAGTTTGTTTGTTTGTTATCCTACATTATGGCCTTTGGTATGATATATTTCGCTCAGCATTCTGTTCAAATTTGTTCCTTTTCCGGTCACAGAATAGGCTTTTCAATCCAAGCTGCCATCAACGCTTGCTACGGAAATTAAGAATGACAATCAAGCCGGACATAATGAAAGAACTCAGGTTCCAACAATCGGGCTGAAAAAAAGGGGTCTGATTGAAACGTCCTAGACAACCAGTCATGCAAGTCCTCGGTGTGAAATTTGACGAAAGTATATATGATCAAGGCTTCATGAGTATGATCTTCATTAATTAGCTTGGAATAATGTTGGTTTTATATAAAACCCACGAGTATTGGGCTGGTGATAATTATTGTATGAAAGCTGCTACTTTTTATTATTAACTCTATTGTAAGATAGTTCTATGATGTTTATCTTTATTGATATAATATTGTTGAATATTCTGAGTACGTTTGTCATATATATATTTTATGTAATTTTTTTTTGATGTAGCAGTAATCTATATTATATATACATATAAAAATGTTGTTGAATATTATGAATTTTCTATGATCTCATGATCATAATTATCTTATTCGGTCACAGTCATAAAAGAAATCCGTCTGTATTACCAGCAGGATCATCAATATTTGATCCCTTCACATCAAACAATCCCTGCCAAAGAAAATTTGCCGGTTACTGGAAAAGTTCTTGGACACAATGACAAAACAAATTAATGGCATTTTTGTAAAGGGAAATGAACCTTAAACAAATATTTTATCTTTTTTTAAAAGTATTTTTTTAATAAAATATTATTACCATTTTATTTCAAACCTCCCGGCCCAGATTCAAATAAAAAACTTAAATAAATTCAAAAGTACCAGTAATATATTATTGAAGAGCTGTGTAAAAATTGAAAAGTCGATCATCTATCTACATGATTTTCGTTTTGTAAAATAAAGTTTCAATACTACTTGACCAGTGCTGGCAGTTCAAAATCGGTTCGATCAAACTCGAATTTAGTTCGATTCGTTTATTAAATGATGTTAACGTTATGATCATCGATGAAAAGTACTGTGAGCTCCACTCATGTTCAAATAAAAGCTAAACAAACAAATTAAACTTGACCATCCACTGCTCCGTGTTTGAACTGAACACGTTTATATTGGCCCCTATCCCCCATTTAAAATAGAAATTATAAAAAAAAAAAAAAAAAAAAATTATAAAATAGGTAGTCATATATGACTTTCACTAATCATCATAGAAACACCTAAACTTCATACCTCAACCACTTAGTAATTTTGCCTACACTCTTGAAGACGTTAATCTCCGAGATTAATACTGATCTTCCACTAAGTTTTAAGTCGCTAAATATTCTTCAAATTATGATCCATTATCAAGAGCTAAGAGTTAATTGCAATTAAATTAAGACCAATACCATATAATAAGACGAGTCCGAGCAGCCATAATAAGAAGCATATAAATATTGGTGAAAAAATGGAATTATATAAATTATTCAAAATCAAAATCTCTACTATGATGCCAAAAGATTAAACTTATTAGAACATGTTGATTTATAAATTATTTAAATTATATTCTAATATATATCATGTTGAGCCCAAAATATAATTAATCCATTAATATATATAATTTTTTTTAGAATCAACATGATCAATATATTTATTAATAAAACTCCATCAAAGAAGGGAAAGAATACAAGATGAACAATCCTCCATCTCAATAGAATCATCGATCCTCTAATTACTCTAAAGATCAGTTCTTAGCTAAACAATGCATGAACCATAACATTGGCTTAAATTTTAATTCTAGCTCTTGTAACATGCCTAACGTCAAACCATTGTTAATTAACCAATGACAGCTTTTCTTTTAACACATGATTTTCTCTCAATCCTCGGCTTCAAAGGGTTGAAGATCAACAAAGCGTTAGCCCATCAATTAGTTCGTCGCCTCTGGAAAGAGTATTTTGGAGACGCGCGAGAACTTCTTGTCATCATGAATGTCCATGGTTCGCCAATGGCCCAATATCAATGCATGCAAATACTTGCTGAAGCTGCAAAACTAGGGCATGTTGAATTTATAATTAAGTAATTTATACGCTCTTAGCCCAATCTGATCATATGGCGAGATAATAAAAAATATGGAACTTTATATTTATATATGAAAAAAATATATTCATTTTCCATTTTCTCATCATTCTCTCGTCATCTCATGATGTGGCATTTATAAATAATAGGTTTACAAGTGAATTATAATAAATAGTTTCCAATCATTTAATGTCATGTCATGCAACATGAGTACCATATATTATATATTGGCCCTAAACTATATATGGGATTAATATAGCCCCCAACATACAAATTTTGCAATCAACACTCTCCTTTGAGATATTTTAATGTTTATGATCCTACAATCTAGATTGTTATGTGGTATGCATAAATTAACACATTCGTGTATATTAGTTTGCAATGTTAATCCCATCTCCTAACCTATTAATCTGTTAGTTTGATTTTAATTTGGTGTGTGGGATAATATCGGACCTTGTTATGAATATATAGGTCATATGTTGATAATAAAAGTTATTAGTTTATGAGATATTACAAATTGTCCCATAGTTTAGATTGCACTGCTATGTGTTGTTATTAAACATATAAACATCAAATTAATAATTTGATTAGATTATTATCCTGATGAAAATATTTTTTTATGATGAAAATATTTACTTTATCTCATCTCCATGTAATTTTCTTATAAATAAAGACCAAAACAATTAAGAATAAAGATATTGCCTCAAGTCTATTTGCCCCGTTCTCTCTTCTCTATCTCCTTTTCTATTACATATATATATATATATATATATATATATATTATTTTCTACCAATTATTATAGGATTTGATATGCTTAATATTATTAAAAAAGGGCAGATTTACGAAATGGGACTCGATTTACAACTCAAAGGGACTAAGGGAATCCAAATTATTATTATTTTTTATAACCAAACATTCATTCATTCATAAAAACATCAAATCACATAGAAATATTATCAACATTCCAAGCATAACAAGCTAATCTATGTACTACCTCATTCCCCATGCGATGCACATGTTGGATTTCAACCTCCTAAAAACATTGTAGCAAGCTCTTTGCTTCCTTAATAAGATTATCATCTACTGAAAAAGAATCTTGCTCATCTTTTAACTCTTGAATCAACAGCATACAATTACTCTCAAACAAATAGTTTTGAAAATCCCAAATGGAAACTCAGTTGTAAGCCTCGTAGTAAAGCCAACGGTTCAATGATAGTTGGATTCTCAACCTCATTTTCAATCTTGCTTGTAGCCATCACTAGTTTACCTTTGTCATCTTGAAGTACCACACCCACCCCAACCTTTCTCAACTCTGAAAACACAGCTCCATTAACATTCAATTTTAGAAAACCTCTTGGTAGAGGATTCCAACAGCATATTCTTTTAGCAATATAAGTTCATGAGGAGCTTCTTAGATCAATAAAAATTTTATGCAGAGAAAGAGAATAGTTTATAACCTGCTCGGGCTAAAGCAATATATGTTCCATTTGCATCTTATTTTGTCTAAACCACAAGCCCCAAGTTATAAGAAAAAACATAGTAAAGTTTGACTTTGTTCCTTTATCAAGAATAAATTTACTCATCCAAAAAATTCATGTCTAGAGTTAGCTGTTGCACAAGAAGCACATAATGTTTCCATATGCCCCTTCACCTACTGGTTTCGGTCAAGATTTACACCATTTCAAGGTATCGGTGCAGTTTTGATTTTGGACCGACCAAAACCATACCAATACCTTCGATTTTCACCCTTAGTCACAAGATCATTAGCATTAGAACTTTGGAACATTCAGTTTATCAATATGGGAAAATAGAACACTAACTTTTGTAGCCATTGGAATTGGAACATTCAGTTTGTCTGTGATATTTTTGTTTAAACTTGTAAGTTTTGGTTGGTTGGATTAGTTGGCTGTGAGATAAACTTCTAGTGGTATGTGAAAGTTTGTCACAGGAACTGAAATCCAATGTTTTGTTAACATGTCACAACTTGAGTTCAAATCCAATGTTTTGCTAATGAGTCTGATTAATGTTTTGTTAATGTCTTTGAGTTCGAGAAATGTGTACAATGTACTGAAAGTTCAAGCATAATTAGATGAAACTATGATTCTCATCTCACTTATAGTCGTAGATAGTGATAGATGCTGGAACACTAGGATATATACACAAAAAATAATCTTTTACAAATACAACTTAAATAGTCTGCAACAACCCAAAATATATACATCAATAGCCAACAGTACAAAAAATAGTCTTTTACAAATACAACTTGAATGCAGATGATTCAAAAAATAAATACAACTTGATAAGCCACATGTCCATCTTAATGTAGCATTAAATGATTTACATTATCATTGACTTTAAAAAAGTTTAGACTAACTAATAACACAACAAATAAAACCCAAAACGCAATCAATGCACTTTTGTACTTCTTCTTCATTGAGTGAGATTTTGCGTGTTCTATTCTTGTTCAGCTACTATCCTTTCATTTCTTCGTTGTGCTAGTTTCAAGGTTCGCTTACAATAATCCGATTGCTCCATTTCACAATCAACCCATTCGAAAAATCCACACTGTTTTTTAACCTTATAATATGGACAATTCAGAAACTGCCGACCAAAAAGTTTTGGGTTACTTGACGTCTGCAGTTTGGAGGGAATGCCACAATAACATAGTGGTGTTCGTCTAGAGATCGCTTCATCTTCTGCCCTCATAGGCTGCATAATAGATATAGTTTCTCCTCAACTACTTTCCATATTGCTGCAAAGTATGCAATCAAATCAGTTATATCAATCATTCATTACATGTAGTAGCAAAAAATACAACCCAGGTCCTTTCCCACCCCTTCCCAGAGCAGAACAAAAAAGTTTATCATTGCAGCTCCAAAATAGTCTATCATTGCAAAAGAAACAACCAAGCAGTAGCAAAAAAATACAACCTAGTGCAACAACATTTTATAAACCATTGGCCCATGCTAATGCAACAACAACAAAAAAAACCCAATTTAATGCAACAACATTTTAGAAACCATTCTTTCTGGAGCATCAATCCCAGTTTTGTCTCAAGTAAGAGGCTTTTTTAATAACTTCTTTATTTTTCTGTTTTTTAATTCCAAGGTGAATAATCACTAAATTTTATTTTGGTAGTGCTTTGTTAATATTGTTGTTGTAAACATATTATTCGACCCAACTAGTTCATTTTGCTTGACCAGAAATGAATGGATCATTTGCATATTGATTAAAGAAAATATTAAACTAAGAATGAAAATAGAAGTGCATATGCATATTTTGAAATTATACAAATTGATTAAGTTAATACTTGCACTAATGTGATGCATGATATAAATGTTATATAACTTGTTATATGCTACCAGGTCATGTCAGGAACCTTGTATCCATTCAGTCCTCTGGCAAAACTATTTCTCTGGCATAACCAATAACCAATCTGTGAGTTTTAAGGCACTATATGAAAATATTATATTGGATAATGATTTTGTTCTGGTCTACATTTGTATGCACATATCTAGTATTATATGCCCACAAGTTCATGCTTACTTAAGATCAACCATGCAACAACTTTTCTTTTTTAGAAGGTAATATTGAACTTGAATAATTGATATCCTGCAATTATTTTGCAGACTTTTCTAGTGTGGCAAATTCTTATGTCAATTATTTTCCTTGGAAGATAAAACACTAGAGAAAACCAACTTCTTGGATGCTTTCTTGTAGCACTTGGTGTAATCATAATTGTAGTAAGGTAAGTTATATATATATATATATTTATATATATACCTATATACACTCGCACTGTTATATTTATGGCCTCATGTTGAGGCTCATCTATGAACAATTATTTTCAACTTCACTAAGGATCATAAGGCTTCAAAATACACAACATATAATCAAGTTTATAATTGCCATGGAAGAAACCATGGAAAATACACAGTTCAATAATTGTGGCCAAATCTCTCAAATTTATTGATTGTACAAGTTCTTGAGAATTTAAATTTAATGACATGCACATAGAAACCATGGAAGAAACCTAATTACCATGGAAGAAACCATGGAAAATACACATCATATAATCAATATTCTAATCCAAATAACCTAAATAAATTGACCCTAAATCCAAATTGCATAATAAACAAAACAAACTTACAGTCGGTTTGTTGATTCGGTTCGTTCCAAAGTACTCGATAAAGAGGAGAAAGAGCATAGGGCACAGGGCAGAAAAGAGAGAAAGGGAAAACGGAAGAGGAGAAAAAGAAGAAACGGGAAGGGAGAGGAAGAGTAGAACTGAGAGGGGAGAGAGAGAATCAGGAGAGGAGAATCGAAATGGGAGGAAGAATCAGGGAGAGAAGAGAAAGTCTCAAAGTTATTCAATAAGGTGTAGTTCATTATAAAACAAATACACCTCATACATGTTGTGTTCCTATTGGCCGGTGTGAATATGAGTATCACTGAGCTTTTATATGTGTGTGTGTGTGTGTGTATATATATATATATATATATATATTAGTGTTTTTAAAAAAGAAAAACAATGAGTAAATAGTGAATGATAAAGACCAAAAGTTAACCAAAAAATCTATGTACAGGCAACCTGGACCCCTGAACTCATCGTCACCCACATGAATATACATACCTTCTGAGAGACACAATTACTCGGCAACATGTGTTTGACGGTGAGAGAAAAGGAGACATGAGAGAGGCAGAGAGAGTCCTTTGGATGTAAGGAAGAGAATCACTTATATTAAAACTATACATTT